>NW_009259797.1:1222818-1226649 GCF_000687185.1 Egretta garzetta
AAAGAGAAAGGAAAAAGGGAAAGGGAAAGGGAAAGGAAAAGGGAAAAGGGAAAGGGAAAGGGAAAGGGAAAGGGAAAGGGAAAGGGAAAAGGGAAAGGGAAAGGGAAAGGGAAAGGGAAAAGGGAAAGGAAGGGAAAAAGGGAAAGGAAGGGAAAAGGAAAGGAAGAATTTTCTTGAGTTAAAAATGCATCATGTGACTTACTTATTTTTTGTTTAATACTTGGAGAACTTTAAGGGAAGACAGTCTCATAATGCTTCTGTGGAAATTACCTGTTTTGAAAATTTTCTGCCTGCATTCTGACCTTTGCACAGAGTAAAAGCTGTAGTTTGTTTATGCATTTGGCTAAATTTAGGTCAAGGAATTTTTCCCATACGCACTCCTGAATTCCTAGCAAGGTGATAATATTTATTGGAGGATTTTTGGCAATTTCCTACTTATAGGTTAGAAGAATGTTCATTTTTTGTCTCTCAGCTCTGTGATCTTATTTCCCCATAAAAAATTTCAAGGGACATAAAACTCCTAACTTTTGTTCCATACCCTCAGGACACTTTCAAAGATGTCTATGTACAGTTTCTCATGTCTAGACATTACTTAGTTGTGTCAAGTTCAATTCTTTATAAAGTGTCTGTGAGACCTGCTGGACTGATTGTTTTGGAACATAGAATCTTCCTCTCAGCTCCAGAGCTCTAAATATTGGAAAAAGGAACATGGTTTTTTTCCACGATTTTTCAAGCCAGTATCTTGGTATGAGCAGTCTGGGATACAAGGAAAGGACTCACTCTCCACACTCATCTTAGCTTGAGCAGACCTCTGTGGCACCATGACTTCTTCTGCTCCAGTTAGATCTGGTTCCTATCTGAGTGTGCAAACAATACACTCAAATAATTATTCATAGCCTTGTGTAGGTGTAGCATTAACTGCTGGCTCTCGTTAACATGAGAGCTACATTATAGTTACTATTCCTACTGTTGATTCATACTGCCTGTTGATTTGGGGATGCATAGTAACATACAGCATGAGATAGAAAAATTGTAAAGTTTTTCTATGCAGACAGGACCAACCAGAGCCCGTGGCCTCAAAACAAATTGTTTTGCAGCTTGGTGCAATACCTGGGCCATCCAGACAGAGCAAAACAAAACCTAGTGCCTGTTCACTTCTCCACTGCTCTGATGAACTCATCTGTCCTGACTTGTCACATGGTTTCGTTTCAGTGCAATAGGCACCTGGCATCTCTGATTAATCTTTGGCAGAAACTGGGAGAAACTGGGTACAGACTCGGTGCTTAATGGGTCTGAGAAACCTAACTTCCCAGAGCTTGGCAGCTGCAAAAGAGAAGCATTGTTTCACAACCCTTTGAGATAAATGTAAGTGTAGACCTCTTTTTTAAACCTTTGTTTGTCAGATACCTGTTTGGATGAAAGAAACCAAAATAAAATACATTTTTGCATGTCCACAAATATAATGAGAAGGCAGACACCATTTCATTACTGATAAATGTTTTGAGGTTTTGCGCTTTATTTTTTCAGACTACATTTAAATCCATTCCTCTGCTATTTGCAAGGTTTCCTACGTCCCCTCGGTTTCTCATCTAATGGAATCAAAGGCTCTTGCCAGATTTCTGACTCACTGAAAAGCCTTTCACACACACTGCCATGTAGTTAAGAACCTGCATTGTGTAACTTTGAGAGACTGCATTGTGTTAAGAATGCTCTGTTTGTTAGATGCTCTTGTACAACTTTGGATCTAATAATCTGGATGACTTGCTGATACTATAAATTTGTGATGAAATTTGAGGTTTACTGTAGCCAATTACTTTGCCATGCCAACAGTACAGACTCCCTTTCTTTGTCTCATATCCCTAAAATTTGGGTATCTCTGTCCAACAAACCTAGGGGAGCTGAACTATGTATATTATTTAAAATGGAAATTAACACTGTTGCTGGTTTCACAGCATGATCAAGACATAATTTAGTCATACTAGCATTTTTATATTGCTTATCTAATCGGCTGTGTTTTCATTCTGGATTCTGGGCTGCAAAACTCCAGCATAATTCTCTAGGAATTTGCCTAGCAGCCAGAGCAAAGTAAAGTGTTTTAACTCTGAATTTTCCCTTCAGTCTTCTGTCACTAACTGTTTAAGTTTGGATGAATTGCATAGCCTTCAGTCTTAAGAAATGTCTAACTATCTTTGGAACTACTTCTTTTGGTGCCCACCATAAAACATGTTTCACTTGGCTCAAGGAAATATTAGCGTTCACGAGACCACTGTGTATCGTTTGCACATTTTCCCTATCATGTCTCCATTCTAGTTTCAGTGTTCAGAAAAAGGCATTTCATTAAGTTTTCATGGCTCATGATTTATGAACATCAAATAATAATGAATATTAATTAAAAAACCTTTATTTTATATGTATATATATTTTTAAATTTTGAACTACTGTTTTAAAACTTTCTTGCCCTATATATAATGCAAACACTTCCTTTTTCTCACTACCTTAAAACTATAAGCAACAACGTGCGAGTCAAAGAAAATTAAGCAAATAACTCTTCTCTGAAAAGTAAACTAATCTTTCCATATATTTCACCCTCAAGATGACAAGCACAGATACTTCCTTGATTCCATCTAGGAAAGTTTAATGCCCAGAGACAATTTATCATATCTCTTTTTGTCCATATACAAATAAGGGAATAATAAAAAATGAAGGGCATTGGATTTAAATCTGTTTAGGAAAAAGATTAAACAGATACTAAGTGCAAACATGTTGCATATCTGGTAGGTAAAATAGCAGTTCTCACAACATTTTGTTTCAGTGAGAGCTCAGGCACAACAAACAGTTTGCCAGTCTTCTCCTTAGGGTGTGATTTCAACTAGTGGAAACTGTGCTACTTAAAGAAGCTGTTTAGAAAGGGATAACTTATGGCTGGTCACAGAAAATGAGACTTTCAATGAAACACAAGATTTTAATAGGAAAAATAATTCAAACTCAGATTGCATAAATGAACAAAATAAACCTGATGGTTCTGACTGTAAGATGCTACGGTTGTTCCTCCAGGGATGGTGCCCACTAACTTGGCTTTTTATCTCATGGAAGAAAACCATCTAACCAATAAGCTGGCACCCTCAAAAGAGAACAGGAGTGCAAGCAGTGGTTTAGGTCACATTTTACCTAAACATTTCCATCTTTTAAAGTTTCAATATCCAGAGAAAAAGTCTCAAGGGTTCAGAAAGATCTGTGCAATGTTTTCCCCCCAAGTCTTTTTCTCCTGAAAGAGTTTATTCCGGTAGTATTATAAACTTCAGCATGAAGAGCTTTGCTGTTGTAATCACACCTTTATCCTCCCGATCTGTCCCTTTACATCTCGATGATACTGACTGAATACGGTACGGCTCCATCTCTTCCTGAAATAATCTGTTGCTTTCATCAATATCAAGGTATCTCACATTTTTTGTTTTGTCTTAGCAACTGTTGTTTCTGTTGTTTTGAAAATATTCATCTGATTTTTTGCCTTGTAACACAGCTATACTCACATTATTTGCATGGTAAATATAATACAAGTTCAAAACACAGTCACCTCATAACTTGAAATCCCTTATCATAAGTATAACCTAAGGTTATGGCACAAGAACAAAGGTGTTTTTTTTCCAAGATCTTAATTTATGACTGTCCTGGTTTTGGCTTTTTAATTGTGTTTTTAAACAATTATTTCTTTTTTCTGTAGATGAGATACGAAGCTCCTCTATTCACATTTCATAGAATCATAGAATCATAGAATGTTTTGGGTTGGAAGGGACCCCTAGAGGTCATCTAGTCCAACCCCCCTGCAGTCCG
>NW_009259797.1:1226902-1231961 GCF_000687185.1 Egretta garzetta
CTTGTGCTGAGGGCTCCAGAGCTGGATGCAGTGCTCCAGGTGAGGTCTCACCAGAGCAGAGTAGAGGGGCAGAATCCCCTCCCTTGACCTGCTGGCCACGCTTCTCCTGATGCAGCCCAGGGTACAGTTGGCCGTATGAATGAGTTTCACAGAAGTGTGCTGGAGTGTGTTCTGCTTTACTGTGCCTCTGAATTTTATTATTTCATTGGATCCCTCCAACCAATGTCATGCAAACTGCTAAAAGACTTTGTAATAAAACCACCACGCATTTCTAAGACTCGTCTGATTACAGTTTTATAGAATAGGATTGATTGATCCAGAAATCATCAGAGAAAATTTTACATGAATGCAAGGCCAGATTCATTTATCCTAAGTCAGATGACCAAAGGGGAATAAATCAGCTTCTGAAAGTAGCTAGCTGTTTTGTGTTGTGTTGACACTTCCCCAGGACAAGCAGCCAATTCTTTGCATTGATAGGATTTAATCCCGAATGATGCATCTGGCTTTTTACCTGACCTGTGCAGATGGAAGTTGAAGGCCAGCAAAATGTTTTTGTGAATGCTAACGTTTCTCTCTCCTCCTTTAGCCAAGGCTATTGCAAGCAATGACACATCTCTCACCCAGCATCTTTATTATTTCAGACTGGGCATCAAAAAAGGCGGTCACTTCTAACTTGCCATAGCCTATCACTACATGACTGGACACTGCCAAAATTAAATGAGTACTACGCTTTGATGCTATCAGTGGCAAAATGAAGATATCTCAAGGTCCATAGGAGGATCAGGAAATCACGGAGCTAACTAAAATAGAAAGGCAATCCACTAAAAGGACAGTTGGCCAGGATGCCCAGAGAATGTTTAAAAGGTCCTAGGGAAAAAAATCCCTCTATCGTCTCACTACCTCTTCTGCCTCTCTGATTTCACTACCTACTAACTACAAGGTCAAGACAAGCTGGAGGAGGCCAGGGTTGAGTATAACAGGGTAAGCGTTTCAGTCTGAGACCATCTGTTATGAGCTATTTACGTGTGTCTGAGATACAGCAAGAATTAAAAGCTGTCTGGCATTCAGAGAGTTTTAGCATTCTGACAGCTGCCCTTAGGGGGATTAATCACAACTGGACTTTAGTAAGGGCTAGAGGTTTAATTTGGGAAGAGTTGGGATGGTTCTGCAGATGAGCAAAACAGGCAGTTTAAACAGCTATGGACTTTCATTTGCCTGTATCTGGATGAATAGCAGATGCTGATGTTGACTGAGGATAGGCAGGATGAATCATGGATTGATACTTAATCATTTAAAACCTCCAGATGGCTAATTTATGGTAGATGAATTCAGGCTTTAGAGGGTAATCACATCACCTTATTTTAGGTATATAGATTAGGTGCCAAAATTAGAAAGCTGGTCTTTCTCTGTTCCCTTTGTAGCCAACAGGGAGACACTGGTCTTCTAGAAGATGAATCAAAATTAGATTTGTACTCTGAACTCTAGCAAAGTGTGCTGCTCTCTGCTGACTTTAGATGATGTGTGGATAATTATTCCTCTGTCTAGGGTGATTGGATGCCCGTAGACTGTATGAAATCACTCTTCTTCCAAATTGCAAAATCTTGCATATATATGAGCATAGCCTCAGGACTGAGATTCCAGAAGGCCATAAATGAATTAATTTCTTCAGAGGTTGGTCTGAACATGCATGATTACAATGTGTAATCCAGCAGAATTCAGTATTCTTTAATTTGGGGATGCAGTAGACACAGGCAAACGTTTGCTTGGTAAGCTCTGGAGAGATTTCCAGAAGAGGAAATAGTTAATAAAAATCAAGCAAAATACATCAATTCATGGGTACACTGCAAATAATTCTGCTTTTCTGTCAGGTGCACAGGCTAAAGCTGCCTACAGGCAGTTTTAATTGACATGCATAGCATTCATGAAATAGATAAACCATACAAATACTGACCTTGCCAGTATGAAATAGGGCATTATTAGCATAAGGATGCCCTTCATCCATTTTATTATGATTTGTATTGGAGGAAATTCTGATGAAAAAAAAAAAATCTTACATGCCCATGTACCTATTCAACATCCTGCATGTATTTTAGTGGGGGAAATATATGGTTGTTATAGCCCATGAAAGGAAGATAAAAATCCTTCGTTTTAGAGTATGAGAGTACCAAGGGAGTATAGAATTGCGTTACATAAAGCACAAATCTTTCAGTAGGATTTTCACTTACACTGCCAAAAATCCAAATGGCAATAATGATTGATTCACATCTTTGGTTTGAGCTTTTGGGGACTGAAACTGATTTCCTTCATCCTGTCCTGAAGAAGTCTGGTGTGTGACCCTTCTCCCCTAAGTGTCTCCAGCAGCATAAGGACCTTAAGCAGATGCTAAAGCAGCATTTAGATTCTTTCTGAAGTGAACATCAGGATGTTCATGTTGGACCACTGCCTTTTCCCTGTCAGAGGCTGAACTAGGTATTATGTACTGCCAGCAAGATAGGCACTATCTGATAAATAGTGTGTACTACTTCCACCGACATTAGAAGAATGAAGAGGTAGGACTCAATCCTGTGACCTCTGAGCATGTGTATTAATGTGTATTAACCTGAAGTGGGACTTTCATCATCAGTTAATTGGTGTGATCTTTCATTTATTTGTTTACTCTGGCTTCAGTTTCTTCTTTAAATATGGCATGATGTGTCAGGTATAAGAGATCAGTTATTAAAAGGGTGAATGAGGTTTCACTACTTCCCTGACAAATTAAATTTGATATTTATATGAAGACATAGTGTGAAGTTGATATGGAATTTCCACTTCACGTTATGACCACACACTTGAGGTGATGATGCAGCATGTGTGAAGTTGATCTGAAGATTTCACACCGTAAATGTATCAGTGTTGTGAAGACACACTATTTTCTGATTATGCCAGTGATTTTATATGAATAATTATGGTCTTTCTGCACAGTTTATAATAGCAAGAACAATAGCAACAACAGTCCTGCAGCTAATGCAACTAATGGCTTATATTTCCAGTTTTGTCCTTAGCTGTAGCCACCTGATCATTACCAAGATAGATACTGTAATCATTCACCTGACTTGCACCCCAAAGCAAGGGCACACATCTGCAAAACTCAGTTTGTGGGCAGACTATACTAAAGTGATCCAGCAGTGAATGATGCTTTACTGCCATATAAGGCTGAGTGATGCCATAAGGAACACATATACTATTTAAGGATAGTAATAGCAATCTCAAAATAAGTAAAACTCTTTGGATGAAAGTAATTTACCATAGAGAAGACAACAAAACTTTGATGACATTTCTCACAGAAAAAATATCTATAACAAAATGATTCATTTGGGAAACGTGGCTACATCTTAGGCAGCGATCTTCAAACTTTCACCTTCAAGGTACCATAACTCTACGCAACTGAAGTTACAATACATTTTTTCAGCATTCCAAGGTGCAGTCATCAGCATTCTCACAGTATGTATAATTGTCTTTTTATAGTTATAAAACTGCAGCAATGGAAGATGACAGCTTGTGCTGGTTAAATGGAACCCTGCAGTGCCATTTCCTGATAACACAGAAGATTATGTATGGCACCTGCACAACCCTGGGATTATGAAAGGCCAGGACAAGAAAAGACAAAGAAAACCTTGGGGAAAAGAGGATAATCTATATTTAGTCAGTTTGTGACAAGAGTAACAGAAACTCTGCTAGGAAAGAACAGAATAGGACCTCAGGCAAGCTTACTCTTTCCAGCTAATTTTATGTAGCGTCACAGTGTGATAACCTTGGTATGAGAACAAGCCCAGAGGTGAAGGTTTTCCTTCAGATTCATTGAAGTCCTTGTGCTAATTAAGCTGTATGTAAACAACTCCACTGTGTTATAGCTCAGGTTTGCTGCCTCATCATCGTGCCTTCCGCTGACATGAAACACTACTGATATCCCTTGCATCCTGGCTGCTGAGTCTTGCATATTGTATCAGATCTTAGTTCTCCCTGTTCTCTTTGAGCATCTCACTAGATTTCATCACTTTTTCCCCCATATTATATCACGCACTCTATCCTAACCATCCTGCAAAAGCTGTAAGTGTGCATCTCTCCTTTGGCTCTACTCGATGTTTTCCCAGACACTTGTCTAGACCACCACCCTAATATCATCTCCTAAGTCTCCTGTTTCAACAGCTTATAAAATTTCTTCTTCTGGCTCTCTGTCTTCTGCTTTGTCAACTCTAAGTTCTTCACTTTCTCCCTGACATCATATATAACCTGTTGCTGCAGAATTTTTTTTTTTTTTTATTTCTCATTCAGTAGTATTTTCTATAAACCCAGAGCTACATTACTTTCTTGGCCTTAGCTTTGAAAGGACTTCTGCCATGCAGCAGCATGCGTATACATGAACTCTGTCATCATTAAGAAGGCTTCAATTACAATTTAATTTTCAATGTCTAAATAAAAAAAATCATAAACAGTAATGAAAAATACTCAGGAACATAATATATGCTTTATGTCCACATAACTATTGTGTGGTAAATATTGTATACTATGCCTTCTCACCTTTTTCTGTTAAAAATACAGAAAGATTTCTGCCTTCTACTTTCTTTGTAAGTTCTTCAGTGTCAACAGTCTCTTCTGTTCTGAAACACCTTACAAACAAAAAAGAAAGAGATCTTTTTAACACCAGAAGGAGACCATGACTTCTTGTCCTGTCTCTGGAGGGGAGTGAATGCTACTCAGCTTTTCCAAGACATTCTTATAAGGAATTTCTTCAGCCATGGTTTGTAAGTTAGGGATGCTCAGATGCCTCCACATGCCTATTATTTCTAGTGTTTTCCATTAAGCACCTGCCGCCTTAGGCAGTCTTTTTAGATGTGCCTTCTGAAACATCAAGGCCTGGCTTTATCACATTTAATTTATGTGTCTGATGGCCATGATGAATCTGGGGGAGCAGCTGTCCTGTGCTTGCTATATAGTCTGGAGCAATAAGTGTGCATATTAGATAAAACATATTAGATGTGTGCACTCAGAAAATAACTCGCATCTTAAAAGAAATGATTCA
>NW_009259797.1:1231971-1240992 GCF_000687185.1 Egretta garzetta
TTTCCATTGTCTATAGTGATGTCTATAATGTCTTACCAATGTCTATAATGGCTATAAACTTATGGCTTGCTTAGGTACTTAAAGTTTGTGTGATGAATCTAAGTCTTGTCTGTTTCTAAAGAGTCATATAAGCAGTATATGCGGGTTGACTGGTTTTGAGATTTATATGTCCTTTGTTGGAGCTAATCCATTGCTGGTTATAAAATTCATAATCTCATGAAAAGCCTCAGTCAGGATGGTTGTCATACTTTCCTATAACGGCAAGACAGGGAGTGAACTGAGAGCAGAGCAAAAATGAATGAAAGTGACAGTGTGATAGCAAAAAGTAAACTGATCTTTTTCAAGTATCTGGTTAGGAACTCTGGAATAGGACACAGTGAAACAACCTTTCCAAAATAGGCAAGGCATTTTGAATAGTTTATCCATGCCTGGCAATATAAATCTAAGTGGAAACTTTCAGACCCTTTTAATAATATGGATCAGATTATATTAGCATAATATAAAGTATTGATGGCAGATCTACTCCACAAAGTATCTTCTAACTCAACATCTCTTATTAATTCTCTCCACTGCATGGCACTTTTTTTAACTACTATGCTTTTTTTGGATCCATATATACATTTTTCTAACAGAAGCAAGCTAAACTACTGACAATTTTTTATGTTTTCCACAGCTGGAAATTGCTAATATATTTTCATGGTTTTTCTGATGAGAAGATATTACATTCTCATCTTCTGCTATACATTAGTTATTTCTTTTTGGTTTTTTAAGGACAGAATATATTGCAATCAAAAGAGCTAAACTCCTTTGCTAGTATGCTGGTTAAAGTTAATTTTCTTCATAATAGCTGGTATGGGGCTATATTTTGGATTTGTACTGCAAACAGTGTTGATAATACAAGGATGTTTTCGTTACTGCTGAGCAGGGCTTACACAGAGTCCAGGCCTTTGCTGCTCCTCACCCCAACCCACCAGTGAGGAGGCTGGGGGTGCACAAGGAGTTGGGAGGGGGCACAGCCAGGACAGCTGACCCCAACTGCCCAAAGGGGGATTCCAGACCATATGACGTCATGCTCAGCATGTAAAGCTGGGGGAAGAAGAAGGAAAGGGAGGACATTTGGAGTGATGGCGTTTGTCTTCCCAAGTAACTATTACATGTGATGGAGCCCTGCTTTCCTGGAGATGGCTGAGCACCTGCCTGCCCATGGGAAGCGGTGAATGAATTCCTTGCTTTGCTTTGCTTGCACATGTGTGGCTTTTGCTTTCCCTATTAGACTGTCTTTATCTCAACCCAGGAGTTTTCTCACTTTTACCCTTCTGATTCTCTCCTGCATCTTACCAAGGGGGAGTGAGCATGTGGTTGTGTGGTGCTGAGTTGCTGGATGGGGTTAAACCACAACAGCTAGCTAAGAGGTATACACTGCAGAGGGTTTTCAAAAAATCAAATCAAGTTTATGAAGTACTATAGAGATTATGTCCTTGTACTCTTCTAGGAGAAGAAATAAGAAATCAATTTTCTTTGCAATATTTATTTTTCAAAATAACAATTCTAAAGCAAACTGCTAGTTTATGTGCAGAACCAAAGAATTCTTTCCATGTCAAGTAGAGCAATTTTGTCAGACTCACTTTGCTGCTACCATGCATGTCATGCTGTTAAATATAAACTGACAGAATGTATGACATATCTAGACTAGATCTTATTCATAAGGATCAATTTTTTTCTTAAAAAAAATAAAACTTCTGTGTTTGGAGTGGTTTTGAACCACCAAGGGAAGCTGATATCCTGGCAGTAAGGGATTCCCTTAGGCAGTTTAATAGTCCTCAGCAAAGGTCATCAATGGTATAGGCATCACTGCCCACATCTCGGTAGAGTCCTAATTCTTCCCATCAGGTTTGGGATATGGCCATATATGCTAACTGACACTGAAATGTATTGAACGAGAAAGAGAAAGTATAATTTGCTGTACAGACACAACATTTCTCAGTCCCAGAATTTCATTTGTGAAATGATTTCCTTGCGTATGTGTCACTAAAGCAGCTCTAGAACATGGAGTGGAAAGGCCTTATTGTGCCAGTCACTGTACCCATGCAGGCAGCTGAAACATGTCTGCACACGCATGCACCCACAAACATACTGTTGCTAAATGATAATGTCTGCAATGGAAACAAATGAAAGCCATTTGAAACTCTTTTTCTTTTTTTTTTCTTAAATCATAAAGGTAACAACTTCCTTGAGCACAGGAAAGAATGGTGAAGAACAATAGTCACCCCAAGTGGCATAGTTAAGTAGCACAGAGACAAGGCGGTCAACACAGAATGATCTCAATTCAGAGCCAACAAAAATTGCTGTAATTCCTCAGCAAGGAACATAATTGGAATCATGCACATTGACAGTTTTAACATTTTTACTTCATGCTCTGGAGCAAGATAAAAATCGCCACGATCTTTTATCTGTCCCAAGTGCCTACAATAGTAACTACTAAATTGCAGAGATGGTCATTGATGCACATGAAGCCACTAGCATAAGCAACATAGCCACCTTGTTCAGTGGGAGCTATAGTTAGGGGTCCTGCCAAAGACATCTGATTCCAGACACAGGTTTACTTTGCGTATTGTCTGTTACAACTATTTCTGGTTGCATCCAGAGGGTAGTGATCAACAGCTCAATGTCCAGAGGGAGATCAGTGACGAGTGGTGTCCCTCAGGGATCTGTATTAGGACCAGCACTGTTTAGTATCTTCATCAATGACATGGGCAGTGGGATCGAGTCCACTCTCAGCAAGTTTGCAAATGACACCAAGTTGAGTGGTGCGGTTGACAAGGCCTAGGGATGGGATGTCATCCAGAGGGACCTGGACAAGCTTGAGAAGTGGGCACATGTGAACTTCATGAGGTTTAACAAGGCCACGTGCAGGGTCCTGCACCTGGGTCAGGGCAACCCCAGTATCAATACAGGCTGGGGGAAGAAAGGATCGAGAGCAGCCCTGCCAAGAGGGACTTGGGGGTGCTGGTGGATGAAAAGCTGGACATGAGCCGGCAATGTTCACTGACAGCCCAGAAGGCCAACCATATCCCAGGTTGCATCAAGAGAAGCGTGGCCAGCAGGTTGAGGGAGGTGATTCTGCCCCTCTACTCTGCTCTGGTGAGACCTCACCTGGGAGTACTGTGCCCAGCTCTGGAGCCCTCAGCACAAGAAGGACATGGAACAGTTGGAGCAGGTCCAGAGGAGGCCACAAAAATGATCTGAGGGCTGGAGCACCTCTCCTATGAGGACAAGCTGAGAGAGTTGGGCTTGTTCAGCCTGAAGAAGAGAAGGCTGCGGGGAGACCTGATCGCAGCCTTTCAGTGCTTAAAGGTGGCCTATAGGAAAGACGGGGTCAAACATTTTGCAGGGCCTGTTGCAATAGGACAAGAGGTAATGGTTTTAAACTGAAGCAGGATAGATTTAAACTAAATGTAAGGAAGAGATTTTTTACAATGAGGGTAGTGAAACGCTGTACCATGTTGCCCAGAGATGGTAGATGCCTCATGCCTGGAAACATTCAAGGCCAGGTTGGATGGGGCTCTGAGCAACATGACCGAGTTGAAGTTGTCCCTACTCATTGAAGGGGGCGTTGGACTGGATGACCTTTAAAGGTACCTTCCAACCCAAACTGTTCTATGATTCTATGATCCCACTGAATATAGGAAAGAAGATGTGTAATTAGAAATAATCGGTCTTTCCATGTATAATATCTATGACTGTGTCATCAAAGCTTTAATCTTCTCTCTTTATTTTCCTACCACCATCTCTTCTCTTTAATCTAATTTCCTTTACGGATGAAGTAGCAGTTAAATAACATTTAAAGCCTATAGCCACCATTATATTAAGATTGAATTAATATTTCTGCAGAAGTAGAGCAAGACTCCTGCGATTCTTTTATAGGGAAAGTTCATTTCTTTCTGGTTCATCAAGATCTTGCAGCCTTGTCCTCATTTCTAGAGACCCACAGCAGTAGGTGTGACTGAAGGCTGGCCAAAAACATATCAAAGAGTACAACTGTGGCTGAGAGCATATGATTCAGGGCAGAAATCTATACAGGGGAAGAGCTTTTCCTGCTCTAAGTCTTAATAGACTCTGGAAACAAGTATGTAAACACCTGTTTCAAACACTGTTTATGGAGATAGTTATTTAAAAATGGTAAATCAATCTAGTTCTATGAGAGGAACATCATTATGCAAATTGTCTCTCAGGGAGTTTAAAATAAGCAACTCTTCTTTCAGGAGAAATGCACATGACTGAACTGTCAAATATTACTCAATAAGAGGATTATATTGGATTTGATTTTACTTAAGACTGTTTCATAGAGAACAGTTTCTCTCTCTCCATTCTTAGCAAGCCCCTTGATTTGGGCATATTGGTTTGGATTCAGCATTAGTCTTAATTGACATAGGCTTAATTATTTCACTTGAATCCTTTATCATAAGACTGCATATATCGTATAGGTGTATATAAATAGAAGGCTCCATGCATGCTGTAATCCATGTACTGGGATGGAAGCCATGGAAATAGAGAGAGAAGCCTGGCTTGTGGCCTTAGGCCCATGAAATGTATAGGTTGAAATGAAAGATTATGCAGTAGCAGACTTATATGATTGAGGTGCCTGATTTGTTTTCTGTTTAATTCTCTTTCTATTGATTTTCAAAATATATCAATATGTTATCCACAAAACTGTCACTCGGAAAATCAATCAGTTGCAAGATGTTGGGTGAATTTAATATTAAAAAAAGGAAAAATGAGTAAAATCATGAACCACAGTAACACAAAAAGAAGAGAAATCACAGGGGAAAAAACAGCTTCAGTCATATAATTCATCTTATGAGGTGGGCTGTGTGTTATGGGCACGAGCAAAGATCCTCAGTTTTGATCAGATGTTACATCAGACAGCTGCAGAATCTGATCTTGGAAAAAGTGTGCATATTGGAGTTTTCTCAGGGTGTTTTAAGACAAGACAAGAAATTTGTAATACATTAATTTGCTTCTACAGTTTGGATCAATTAAATTTACATCTGGCTGATGGATAAGAGGCAGGTACAGGAGATGCAGTCAGAGAGTCTGGAACACACACAAGAGATATGCTGAACTGTTCCGAGATAAGAATTAATTTGCTCCTAGGAAAATGCTTCTTGGCTCCATTGAGAGGGCATCCAGAAAAGACAAAACTGGTCATTGCCTACTCTCTTCCTCAATCCCTCCTGTGTTAGTACAAGGGCCTGCTATACATTTCACTGGGCTGGAGGCAGAAACAAAGAAAAGAAGAAAACCATCTGCTTGTGAAATCTGATTGGTCACCCCAATAAGACTGAGGTACCTGCTCAGTTAAAGGAAGTAGCTTATCAATATTTCCTAACAGCAGCTATTTCGCTAAGAACCAAGAACACAAATAAGTTAAAAAGAAGTTGTAAGAAATCAACAAGAAGAAAGAATTCCAGATTAATTTTGATTAATTCTGTAGCATCGTGCTTTGCCTGTCTGGCTTTTGCTTGCCTGAACTTCAAAGAATTTCAAGCAGCATTAGAACAAATTCATCCCTGTTACTCAGCAATTTCATCCTTCATACATGTCTTTGAAAATCTGTGCTTCAGTTCCAAAGAAATAGATGTTATGCAAATTAAAACAGTGTAATTCCTCTGGAATTGCCAGATATGTTTAGTTTAAACCACTGGGAGCTGTACGGAGACAGAAGGGATAAAACTTTAAGCCCTTTGATCCCAGGAGCATTACCCCCTTGTGCCTGAGCTAAAGAAGACCATATGCAATGCATATCAACCCCGTCGCTCTGCCTACCAGGGTCCTTCTAGTAGAGAGCAGAGGCTATGGAAATTGCAGTGCCTTACAAGAGCTGCAGGCAGGAGGTGGAAATGAGCTGTAAGGATGGACTAGGTGCATTGGAGGCTAAGAACGAGGGAGGGATAAGGCAAGGCAAGAGAATTTACTGTTACACCTTTTGCCATGGCGTATAAAGAACCCAGCTTATATCTGTGCATTGTCCAAGCAAGGGTTCAGCTTCTCCATTTCACTTAGCTCCAGCTAATTGTGTCCACACTGACAGGAGTGGTGTGTGTTGAGTTCGGATAACTCTTCTGGGAGCCAGCTGTCTTACTCCAGGCTTTAGCCAGAGTGTGAGCTGGCCTGAGTGCATGATAGATGATGGGGCAGATAGTCATCAAGAATGAGATCCAGCTTTAAGCTGACACGACATCAAAACCACATTAAATCCCTTAGAGTCATAGAATCATTTAGGCTGGAAAGACCTTTAAGATCATCAAGTCCAACCATTAACCTAACCTTGCCATCCCACCACTAAACCATGTCCCTAAGCAATGAAATAAGCATTTTTCTATGCAGACAGACTCTATATAACTCATGCTAAAAAGAAGTCAAACTTTTTCTTAGTGATATGGTTGATTTTGATAACAGATGACTTCAGTATTGAGGGATGCCCTAGTGAAAGGTTAGTTATATACTGATTTCCTGTTTGAGAGCAATGCACACCTTGCTGGCACACTGGACACTCAAGGAATATTGACTTAGCCCTTGTCTGTAGCTGTGAAAGTCTGTAAGAATATTAATCTACAAAGTATGAACACCTGTGTGCATAGAAGTTGGTACCTCCCAATTAGATGATAGACACTGGGACATGTGATGTAGAACAAGACAACCGAGGGACTGACATACCACTGACATTCCTGGGGGTAACGCCCTGGTCATGTTCAAACTCCTGTTCATAAGCAAAGAGCCAAGAATCTATTGCTAGTATAACTGAAATCTTAAGAGTCTAATCAAAGTATTAGTATTAGTTCAGATGTAAGTATTATAAAAAGTGAAAAAAATACAGAAAATGTTTAAATAATAATAACAACAACAACAACAACAACAACAATCATTTCAAACCGCTATACACACCCTTTTTCCTGGTGTTATGCCCTTCTTTCTGCCATTCCTCTGAGTCCTAAGCTGGGGGGTTTCATCCTGGGGTGGGGCAGGGGTGTTAAGCTGAGTTGTCAGCAACTGGATTCCTTTGCCAGGAGGAATATGATTGTGTTTCATGTTTGTGTTTCTTCTTCACCCTAGGATCCATTTTGGGTTATTTTTATGTTTGTCAATATGCTTTTACACCTAGTTCTTTTTGCATTATTGTGCAATTCCATGTTACATCTGAATTTACTATATATGATGCCTTTTACATGTATTATACAGTAATACTCTGTCTTTTGTCCCTAAAGCCTTCTTTTTTGTCCAAGTCCAGGACTGCATTTCTTTAACTGAGCATTTGTGAGTTGTTTCTAGCCGTGGGGTCCACAGTGGCAGGCTGTGGCCCATGTCTGATTGTCCCATGCCTGCACTCCTCTGTGCCACATCCTGCGTCTGCGCTTCTCGAAACCTCTGCTCTCATACCAAGCCTGTATTTCTCTAAACAACATCATTGTGTAAGCATCATAAATACCTCATTCTACACAAGATAATTGCTTGTTACTGCTCTCTCTTTAAAACTATGGTCATACCTTACAACCTTACAAAGATAATAAAAGCAAAAAAAAAAATAGCCACAGACACCTTCCAATTAAACAAATTGCTGTCGCAGATAAAACAATTAAAAGAAAGCTTTAGGCTGGCCAAGTTCAGTCAGAGCAAGCCTGGCAAGCCTCACTCATGAGGCCTTGCAAACTCAGTGAAAAGTGTATATGTTGCTAGCAATAGCAATACTGTATTACAGGACTACACTGATACACACTGCGCATACGTACCTCTGTGGACATCTTAATACAGGCTATCAGAACCAGAGTCTGGAACACACAACACACAGACACATAGGAGATAACCTAAATCATGCCAGTTCCCACTGGTCTCAAGATTTCCTTTGAGAGTAATTTCTAATCCCTCTTTCTACAGATCTGTTCCCAGCTCATTTAATGGCCTGGTTTATGGAAGGAAACGTGTCTGTAACCCCCATTCAGGATAACTAGGACAACTTTTTTACAGCAGTCTAGAACACATACCAAATACCTGGGTTGGAAACCAAACATCATCCTACAGATTACAAATCATAGCTTTCAATATGTCAAATCATAGGACAGCAATATTTTAAGGCATAACTGTTCAAGACGATGTGGCACACAGGGATACTGGCCCACGTGCCTTTCAATTCATGCTGATAGTTGACAGTATGCATTATAGTGTCTTAATGGTATATTTATCACAAGCAGCATTGTCTAATGAATGAATACTTAATGAGCCTCCATTAAGCTTAGAAGTACCCTGTTTTAAACCATTAGATCATTACTTTAATAAGGTATTTTCTACTGCAGAGGAGTTAAAGCAAACACAGCAGTTCTTTGAAGCCAGATGACTGCTTAAGGCACAATAAAAAAGAAAGCCGAATTATTAACTCAAAGAAATATGAAACCCAGTCTAGGTAAGAAACCATACAGAGAAAAAGCAGCTTTGAATTTTATTTTTTCTTTTTCTTTGCTGGTTTGGAAACAAGTAATTTGTATAGGCAAGATAAGAGCTTTGACTTTCACTACTGGGGGTGAAGTAGATTTTCAATCATTAATTGTCTGTTCTGTTAGACTCTTTGTCCTGGCTTTGGATTGGAATGGAATTAACTAAATGTTTTGGATTTGCATGGCCAGGTTTTGGTAGCAGGGGGGCTACAGGGGTGGCTTCTGTGAGAAGCTGCCAGAAGCTTCCCCCATGTCCAACAGAGCCAATGCCAGCCGGCTTCCAAGACGGACCCACTGCTGGCCAAGGCTGAGCCCATCAGCAATGGTGGTAGCACCTCTGGGATAACATAGTTAAGAAGGGGAGAGAAAACTGCTGTGCAACAGCAGCCCGAGAGAGGAGTGAGAGGCTGTGAGAGGAGCAGCCCTGCAGCCCCCCAGGCCAGGGCAGCAGGAGGGCAGGAGGGGCTCCAGGTGCCGGAGCAGAGATTCCCCTGCAGCCCCTGGGGCAGCCCATGGTGGGGCAGGCTGTGCCCCT
>NW_009259797.1:1241205-1255214 GCF_000687185.1 Egretta garzetta
GCCATGGGAGGGACCCCAGGCTGGAGCAGGGGAGGAGTGTGAGGAGTCCTGCCCTGAGGAGGAAGGAGCTGCAGAGACAGCGTGGGATGAACTGACCCCAACCCCATTCCCCATCCCCCTGTGCCGCTTGGGGGAAAGAGGGAGAGAAATTGGGACTGAAGTTGAGCCTGGGGAGAAGGGAGGGGTGAAGGGAAGGTGTTTTAAGATTCAGGGTTTTTTATCCTCTCCTACTCTGATTTCACTGGCAATGAATTAAACTCATTTCACCAAGTTGAGTTTGTTTTTCCCATGATGGTAACTGGTGAATGATCTCTCCCTGTCCTTATCTCGACCCACGAGCCTTTTGTTATATTTTCTCTCCCCTGTCTTGTTGAAGAGGGGAGTGATAGAGCGGCTTTGGTGGGCACCTGGCATCCAGCCAGGGTCAACCCACCACACTAAAAATCATAATGTATGACATTTTTAATGATGAATGTGCCTTTAGTTTTCTGATATTGCTTGGTCTTCTATTGCAGGAAGTTTAATACCATAGTTTGGGAAAAAAAGAAAACAGTCCAATGCTTAAGGCAATAGAAGCTGGGACCTTGTGAAACCTGACCATGGAGCTCCCATGTACGGTGTGATAGGATGGAGAGTTATTTTAAGATTTCTGTAACAGAGATATTTAGATGCCTAAAGAGAGGAATAATTGCTTGATGGGTTCTTTAAAAGCACTTGAGACATGAAAAGTTAGCTGTGAGGCTGGATGTCCCCAGTATATCTGTTTCCCTAGGTGCACATCCAATCAAAGCCATGAAAGATTTCCAATCAAAAGAATTAGAAAGAAATTATGACCATGGGTACCTTGGTTGAACTACTTCTGATTTATCTACAGACTAATAATTATTGGTCTAATCCAGAGTTCATAGAATTCAATGAAATACTTTCTACCAGCTTAATAGACTTTATATAAGGTTTTCATAATTGTAGTAAGTTATTTTGAAAGAGGAATTAATCTTAGAGAATTATAATGTATTTGTGGATAGTATGCTAATAGAAAATGGGCACAAATTTTAAATTGCTTGGTATAAATAATTCACCCAATTATATGGCATCTAGATAGACAGATAGGGGAATTATGCATTAATAATTATGTATTCCATATAACCATTGGTAATATGATGAAACAGATTTATCATGAAGGATCTGTCCATCAGTAGAAAGATTCACTGTGAAGTATTTCAAAGCCTCCTATTTGACTTCAAGTCACCAGCTAATAAACAAAGAATGGCTGGAGGCTGGCACTGTTCAAAAATCAAGAGTCAGTGAGGGAAATGCTGTGTGGCAGAAGCAGTATTTTTAATACATTCCTCTTCTCTTAGCTGCTCTTGCAGAGGTTATGTCAGTGTGATTATTCTCTTAGGAAATGTAGAATGGGAAGAGATCAATGGAAAATATTTAGGCGCAGGACCCAGCCCTCAGGTATTCTATTCTCATAATTTCCCATAGGGAAATTTTAAACCTAATGATGTCACAGATTACATTCTTGTTGAAATTAATGAGTTCAAAATTTTATCCTTTCAGCAGTCCCTGTATCTTTGGTGTGAGCTTAGGATACTTGTCATTTCTCTCCATCTGGCTTGACCTCAATTTAAAATAAAATTGATTAGGATCAGTTATGTCCAGCATATAAAATTAATTCCTACTAGACTTAAGAGAGCAGGCAATTAATTTTAAATTTAGGAGTGACTGCTACCCTTTTTTAATTTCATGCTTTGCTGTGTATGCACTCCTCGGTGCGTGCATGTCTGGGTGCCAGCTTACACCTCTGTGCACGTGGCTCAGCGTGCACACGCATGAGGCTCTGTGGGTCATGCACCACGTGCAGGCACAGCTTCGTGTGCTCATGGCTCCGTTTGACTTCATGGCTCTGCGTGTGCATGCTGGTGTGCATGTGTGTGCACGTGTCTCTGTGTGTGCATGGCTCCGTGTGTTTCAGGGTGAGGGAGCAAGGGGGTGTCTTCATGTTGTGGACATACCTGCAAAATACAAACTTTCTGTTTGTGTCTTTCCAAGCTAAACATGGTGTAGCTCTTTCATTGTGGCTTATCCCACTTTAGTGACCTAAAGAATTATCTGTAAATGGACATGAGATAATTCAATCTTCATGCTGCATTAGTTCTCAGCAGAAATGCAAGGAAGTTTCAGTTATAGGATTTAATAGGGTGGTAAGGAGGCTATTAGAGTGCATGGTATGGACTGTTTTATTGTAGTGATTTCACATAATACCATGAAAATAACTCCAAATCATCACCCCCAGGATTGTATAGCTTGTCACTGACATTTTCAGTCTTGGATAATGCCACCCCTGAACATGTGTGAGTGCATATCTGCAGAGATAAAATAATTAAAATGGAAATTTGTAATTTTCAGTATGGATATACATAATGTAGGAGAAAAAAAATAAAGCTCTGATATGGACCTATTCTGCCCTATTTTCCTGCCTGGGACACTATGCCTGTGTGTGTGCTATGTATGTATGTTCATAGGTATTCACAGCCATGTCAGAAACAAGGTTAGTGAAGCAGGCAGAAAGGGTGTAATTCTCATGGCAGACCTTCAGAAGTAAGGAAACAGGCACTGTTATCGGTGTTACTGTGCCGCCATTCACCATGTTTCACCGTGAACAAATTTGTGGGCCCTGATCTTGCAGAGAGATATGAACCAAATTTATCTGATGTAGAGTGACATGGCCAATGGACTAATTTCCAATAGTTTCACCACATGCTGAAATCAACACAGCGTCCAAACCTTTGGAGGATTTGGGGGTTTGTTCATAATATTCGCAGTATTAGAAGCAAGGAGCTGTGACTTAATGTAGGTTCATACCACATCCAGGATAATGGAGCTTCAATTCTGAATGGGGCTTTCAGGTGTTGCTCAAGATACTGAGGAGGAATATGGACAGGGAAGGACATAGACCTGGTGCACAAAGAGCCCTTAAGTAGCCATCATGCAAGTGCCACATATTGCCTCCTTGTGTGTCTGGGTCTGCAAAGACTGCCCTGTGAAGAGATGGGGTCAGTTCTTCCCATCCCTCCACATTTACTTGCCCTGTCATCGCTCACCTGTGTGGGAAAGGAAAGCAGCATTTAGCTAGCAGTTGCTCTCTTCCCTCTGAGGGATCTGGCAGAGGGCTGCCCACACAGGAGACTAATGAGACTTCTCACGGACCATTACTCCTAGAGCACGCATGTGGAAGGACTCGCAGCTGAGCCTGTAATTAATAAAGTAGAAGAGCGAGGCTGACCGGCGGGAGATAAGGAATCGTTTCTGGGAAGGGAGCAGAAGGCCTGTGGTGGGATCCATCACAGTGGTGGAGCAATGCCGCTGCTGCTCACTAACGGGTAACGAATGCAGCTGGAGCTGCTGCTGGGAACAGCACTCCCCAGCTGCTGCCACACATCTGCTCAGCTGGGTGGCCTCGAAACTTTTCCCCAAGGCTCTTGAAGCTGCCAAGAAGAAGTCAAACTCTGCCTCTTGAAAGCTGTGAGGCAAGACACACATGAGCTTGTTCCTGTCCCTGTACTTACCAGGGACATTGGAGAGGTGGGAAAGATCAGACAGCTGTAAATAATAAAAAAGACATGGAAAAGAAATAAGAAAAAGGTAAATGATAGCCACAGGTGATCAATATTCTCTGATGTGTGTGTACTGTTGCTGAAAAGTGGGTCTCAGCTTGTTCTCAGCTGCAAACCTCTGTACTACCCAGATTGCTTCCTTGTAAAGACATGACCGGGAACAAATTCTGCAAACTAGCAAACTCCGAAATTACCTGGAAAGCTGTGTGTGATCAGTGTCCTGATATGGTCCTCAGCTTTTGTTTAGACCTTGTCTTGTTTGAGACAAGTCAAGACTGGTTGGAAAGAAACAGATAGCACTGACTTGCCCAAACTTGGCATCAGGAAGTAATTCCCTGAATTTTAATCCCACCAAGTTGAGAAAAAGCAGCAAGGACAGACAGAAAGCAAGCAACTGGATTACCCCAGCAAGCTCAGGGTCTATGGCATTGTTCATATCTCACTGAAGATTATGCCCCAACGTTGAGCCTGTTGGTTGTGCCTTCTATGTTGTCCAGATGTGGAAAACCACTTATAAGGAAAGGGACCAATTTCTTCAGATTTGTTGGAACAGTAGCATTGTAAGAGGAGCAGGTCCCACACTATTCCAAGGATAGGAATGGTTTTGCATAAAACATAAACATTGAAGACTTGGGTGACACAATCAACTCTTATGTCATATTTCTTCTATATTATTACTTACTGGCTGCACACAGCAGTGAAGGTCATGTTATTTTGGTCTTTGCAAAGGCATAACCATGTATCTGTAAGTGTATAAACACTGGGAGAACAGCTGAGTTTCATTTCACTGGAAATGAGTTCAGTGACTCACAGAACTGCTGAAAGAGATGCGAGTCTGTAACCATCACAGAGCCTTCTTTGCTTTCTTGATTAAATCTCCACTGTCTACAAGAAAAAGAATTTGCAGGTAAACCTGAAAAAATTAGTTTCTGAAAATCAAACTATATTTCTTCTCATTCCTATGCTAGGAATAAAGATTTTATGCTTGTGTGCTTCAGTGTTTGAGCAGGAGCATGTATCTTCACCTGTGTGTACATCACCTCTGAGACCCTCACAAGGGTAGAAAGAGATTAACAACCAAGTTAGTTGGCAAAAAAAGCATATAAAAAAGGCAACAGAAAACCAAATTACATTTTTACCTTGGCATATAGTTCTGAAGGCAACAGAAAACCAAATTACATTTTTACCTTTTTTTTTGAGGATAAAACTTCAATTTAAAGAGAATAACACTCTCAGTTTCCCTTCATCTCTTCCTGTATCTATTTTGTGGGCAGAACGAGGCCTGTGGTGGAGGGCAGGGATAAAAGGCAAACCCCAACTTTGCAACATATGCGAAGATTAGCAAAAATGTGTAACCACCATCTTATCATAGAATGTTTTCATAGAATGTTTTGGGTTGGAAGGGATGCCTAGAGATCATCTAGTCCAACCCCATCTTCATTACAGATGACATATTCTGCATGTCGATTCATTCTACCGGTGACTTTCGGTTTAAGCAGTACATGCACAACTGCTGCCTTGTCTTTGGAAGGTCTTTGTGTATTTGTACAAAATCTCAAGTGTGCCACAAATGTTTAAACATTCAAAAATTCCCCTTTCTGTTGCCATCTCTTAGAGGCTTCTTTTTGATTAAAACCCATGACGTTGTCAAAGAAGAATTCAGCTGCACCCAAGAATCTGCTGTGAAGTAAATGAGTTTTAAGTGGACCAGAGTTCAGTTCTCGAGGGTGCAGAGAGAGCAAAAGAACCTTTATAGGGGAGGAAAAGCAATTCTTGGATTTTAGGACTATCTGGGTGAATCAGTGGTGCCAGGCAGACTGACATCAGACCTGGATCAGAGCAGGGTAGGAACTGCAGTTCTCAAGAGAGTTGTCAGCTAAAAACAAAAACAAAAACAAAAAAAAAAAAAGAGAGAGAAAGACTAATAAAACTTCACCACAGACTGTCAGCTAAAAACAAAAACAAAAACAAAAACAAAAAAAAGAGAGAGAGAGAAAGACTAATAAAACTTCACCACAGAAGCTCCTAGTAGAGTTTTATTGATTTGCAAATCAAACATAGCGGCTTCTGTGCCTTCATCTCCTAATTATCAGTTAATTACGTTTTGTAGTCACTGGGTACAGCTCAGTTGTATAAAGTGTGGCCCCTCGCACAATGGCTGCTGACTTTTTCATTTCCTCTCAACACAACAGATTTTAGTTACTTGGTATTACAGAGTGGTTTCCACCCCTCCACACTCGTGAAAAATATTTTATTAGATTGTAAATGAAGTTGTCTTGTTCTCTGAGGTTATTTTCTGCAGCAGTTTCGTTTCTGCCTTCTTCTCTTTTATTTTGTTTTTATTGGATGCTAAAGGGTAAAATGTAAAACAGCATCAGTGAAAGGAGCTAAAAACAAATATACCTTTAATGTACTGAGAGAGAGGAATTAAATTGTACTTCCACCTCCGCAGTCTAATAGCTTACAGAATGTGAAATGGAACAGGGTAAGCTCTTTTACTATTTCGGCTCCTAGCAGTGTAGTTATAGTTAAAGATGTTTCTCGCTTCCCATTATAAATACTCATTTTCACAGCTTTAAAAATGTCATAAAAATTCACTCTTGACTGAAACTTACTCAATAAGGTCATAACCTAAGAACAATTTCAGAGAAACATTGGGCAAAATTGGGTTGATGGAGAGTCAGGTAACCTATTTAAGCACACTGAGTTACCTGGAAATGTAATACCAAGAATAATATCGATGTTCAAAATACCTAGGTGTAAAAAGAAAACCTGTTGCGACAGATGGAATCAGGGCCTTCACAGGGCTTGTCTGTGCCATTTAACACAGATCAGCAATGCATTGTCAATAGGTCGCATCACATACATTGGTACTTTTTAGGACATTGAGCTCAGGAATGTCTGAAGTATACATAGGTGGAGGGAGGGAGGATGAAGAGATGGAACTGAGCAGCCATGTCAGTGTGACTGCTCCTCTCAAGTAGCTTCAGTCTCCAAGATCTCATTATCCTTCTGGTTGGAGCCTGTCGAAACACCTTTGCCTGACATCACTATTTTTTCCTAGAGTATTTTCTTTTTTTTTAATGAACAGGATTAGCATCATGGGCAAAACTGATCTAAGCATCTTCACCTGCTTCCACTTCAAGCAAATTGTGCTGCAAAACAGAATCATAGTACTATATAAACATACATATATATATGTACACATATATACACAAATATATGTACTTAAATAGCGGGAATGTTTCTATTTCATTAAAATCTTTTTAGAAAGGTGGATTTCCCACTCAAAACCAGAGCTGATGAAGCTCCACCTCTTCCACCCAGCCCCAGCCTTGTTAACATCCCTACAACGGTGATGCAAGATGTGGGTGACACACAAGCTACCCTGCTCTCATTCAGGGAGACTCTAACCTCGTACCTCTATAAGTCAAATGTGTATCTAACTCTTGGGTTCTGGCATCAGTTCTTTGTCTCAGGAAATATTTGTACATTGTGGAACAGGTAAAAAGAAGAGACTGAGGATATGTATCACAATTATGTGATTAAGGAACTAAATTAGGACATGGCAGGATCGAGTTAAATAATGATGAAGTAGAGACTCCCAAGGAACTATTGCAGTTTCTGTGCTTCCTTGCTTTTGCACTCTGAATTTGTGGGTTTGCAGAGATACAGTAACTGTGTTCCTCGTAGCTTGATGGGTTTATAGGGCAAGGCCAATATGACCTGGGAACTAAACCACTTTTTCTTTTTTCAGTGATTTTCCAAGAATCACTAGTATAGTGCATACAGAGGCCAGTGATCATTGATTATACCTGCCTGGTTCTGTGGTCAAAGCGGATCAGAGCTATTTCTTTCAAAAATATCTAGCTTTGGAATCTGTATTCCATTTTCACAAAGGCACACAGTAGCTGAACGGGATTTTTCATGGCTTCAGTGACAGATACCTACATCCCTTTGCTTTTTTGGGGGATTTTGACATCTGTACATGTTATTTAAATTGTCATCTATCATTACTCCAATGCAATGTTTTATTATGTACCACCTGAGTCCCAATAATTATCAATAACAGCCACATGGCACATGCAAGGTGAAATGGACTTCAGTTGATTCCCATTCTTTGCAGTTGCTGTGAACAAAGATGGCACCCCAGGCAGCCCCCACAGCTTGGACGACTTACAGCAACTCAAAGTATAATGCTATTAAAATAGATTAAATTTATCTGAGACTAAACCCGAGAAAAAGTTGCAAAATAAAGGTCTTCCTTTGCTAGTCTGATTTCACATGTCTTGAGGAAGAATGAAGTCCACTTTGGTGGCTTTGCTTCAGGATTTCTTTGCCGATATTAGCTTTTTTTTGTGTTGGCTTTTTTTCCCCCTTGGTTTAGTTGATAAAATAACAAGACAAAATATCACCATGGGGTTTGTGGCAAAGAAGAAAGATACTCAGTGATTCATGTCTTTTTAGGTTCAATGACGCAAATGGCAACTTTAAAAATCTTCCTTTCCAATAATACCCACTGACTTCTTACATGAAAATAAAGTATGCCAGCCTGTAAAGAGCATAGACTGTAAAATAATTACATTCATTCTTATTAAAATGGGGAGTCATTTGCTGCAAAAGTACAATTTGTGGTGGCAGAAGAAAGTAATTTGTTAAATAAGATATTCATCCAACTATTCATAATGCAATTTAATCAGTAGATTGTATGCAGCCTTTAAATCCAAAATGTCCAAAATCATCATAGTGAATTATTAACAGTTGATATCTTGGGGAAGAGAGAAACACAATCCATATTTGCAATGCTGGGAGAAAGGGAACAAGGAAAAGATGGATTAGATCAACCAATGTGCACCATTCTTCATTCTCTAAAAAGTTTCTCTTCTTCATGCTGAGCTCAGAGGCCGGTCTCCTAACAAGCATAATGTTTAATTCTCACAAGTTCTTTAGTAAGCTAAGACCTTAAAACTTATCAGCTTTAAATAAAGCATCATATTTTGGTGCTTTTGAAGATGTCTCTTGAACATAGTTATTAGTCTAATCTATAGCACACATGTTTTCCAGTAGCTTGGCCAAGGCTCACCAAATTTCATACATATTGTATTGAAACATATTTTCTGCCCTGTGGTTCCCTCATTTGTTCATATAGCCCTTACTCTGCAAAAACACATGATTTCTTTCTCTTTCTTGGACAATAGTTGCTAAAGGCTACTCAGGCAGTCCCACTGGCTTATGAGATGAAAAATTTATGTATGATACATTTACCTCTTTTCAAAATCTGGCACTTTCTATGTGTGTGGGAAGATTACCTGAAGCGTATTTGGCAGTTTTGCAGAGTTCTAATATGTGCTACCTGTATATGTAAGCAATTTTCTAACAACATATGGTAGGTAGAAGGAAACCTTTAGAAGTACTTTGTTTTTCACTCTAGCCACTTTTAATAGCGTGTAGAGATATATAGATTTAAAAAAAAAAAAATCCAAACTGAAGGACAAAATATAATTTTATGAAACAAAAAGCAATGCCAAACAGCCATAATATGCTGTTGCTACATTTCTGTATGGTGTCTGGCATATGCCAGGATGTAATGCATGGGATTAGAGGCTTATAATACATTTTGTTCACTGAGATTCTGAGTTCATTGGAAAAAATTACAAGCCTAATTCTGTGCTTGTTTAAAAATAGCACAAATAATAAGCTATTATAATCTGTGACAAGAAAGTACATCAATTGCATTTACTAATCTGTTATGCCTCAGAACATGCCCCTTACACAAAGAAAATCTTTCATTGCTGTGGATCTGATTCTCCAGTGCATGACACCCAATTTAATCTAAGGTAATTTCATCTATTTTAATAGCATTATACTTCGATAACACTGGTGTGATGGAGTAGAGAATTAGTCCTGTTTATAAAAGGTGGCTAACAGCCATTCCTGCAAAACAGACAAAGGAGTTGGAATTTAATCTGGTTTCTATTGCTCATGTTCTGCAGTCAGTCAGATGCAGGAAATCATCTCACTGCTTCTTTCATGCTCTGAGGTGCTATCCCTGGCCTCTCATTAGGGCTCTTCAGTGTTGTGCCCTCCCAGCACCATGGTAGCACAACCGCTCATCTCTGGACCAGCGGTGGCTGGTGCCACCTGCTTGGGGCATGGACTAAGAGTGGCTGCCTCCACCTGAATGCTCCCTCATGCTCCGCATGCCCTTGAGAAATGCCTTCTGGTGCTTAGGGACAGGGCTTAGTGGTGGGATGACAGGGTTAGGTTAAAGGTTGGACTTGATGATCTTAAAGGTCTTTTCCAACCAAAACGATTCTATGATTCTAAAGTGGCTTTGCTGGGTTGGCTTCCCCGAAGTTCTGCTAATTAACGATAATGGCAAATTATGCCAATAAACAGTAACAGATACCAAAGCAAAGTGTTGTTAGTGAACCTCCTGGGTTCCCATAGGCATTGCTGGGAGTAGTGAGCAAAGAAAAAATCAGCAGACCATACAATACACTGTTCTCTGAGCCTTCAGCAGCCAGTGCCACTCTTCAAAATCTTATTTACTGGTATCAAAGAAATGTGTTTATTAAATAATAAAGGAATAGTAGTGTTTTGCCATTACTGAGAAGTGGATTAATTGTGGCAGAGGTAGCCAGTACAGCATGTTTCTGTGGCATCCTGAATAAAAAAAACATGGCTGAAAGACAATAGAAATGTAGTGATGTCACTGAATATAGTGACATCTTCTTTCTATGAAAATGCTTTATTCTCCAGAATCAATATCGTATGTAATTCTACTAAATCAGATATACAGGTAACATGCTAGCCTCCTAAGTACAAATTATAATTAAGTTTCCTCTGAGCTTTCATGAAATCATAATCAAAAGACAGCAATAATTTATTTGGCATAGAAAACAAAATGAGAAGACATCCAGAGAGACGCCTAGACAATAGCTCAGTTTCTTACTGCTGGGAACTTAGTACTTGATAAATGAATTAGTAAAATATTCAAAATGGCTCTGTGTGTGATCACAGAGTGGAGCTGTCTGAAATGACTTATGCTGGCATGTCTAATAGTTCCTAACAGCTTCAAAAATACAGCTCTTCAGGTTAGATTTACTAATATTTTATATTAGCCCAGTAGCCAAAAATAACACTAATAACCTAAGTGCTGGTGATTATGCTGGTACAAAATAAATGCACGCTTTAAGAAGTTAAAACAATTTCATAGCTTTTTGAAAGCACTGGGAACATCCAACAATTTGGATAGATTTTTTTTTAATTATTATTTATGAAAGATTCTCTGCATACTGTGCTTCAAAATAATCCCTCAGGTGTGCTCAGGCAATTGCTTACTGTCACAGATGGAGTAGAGGGAGGCAAAAAATGTAGTTTATTGATGTAAAACAGTGAGTTAACAAAGTTCAATGGTAAATACTACAGTAGTTTATAAGATTCGATGGAAAGATACACTTGGTTATTTACCATAGGTCAGACAAAGCTGTCAGGGAGACCCTCCAGTTGAGTCATGAGGTTCAGAAAGGACCACCTTGCTTTCTAAACTTCCTCAGAGAGGAGTCTAGGTGCAGCTGGATCCAATCCTAGTCCCAGACTTGGTCAAAGGTTTATGTCTAAAGGATTATATATGTGCAATCAATCCTTTATATCACTTAGCTAAGGTTCCAAAGTTTAGCACGGCGGTAGCCACTTACTGAGAATCTGTTGCAGTGAGGAACCTCTCAGCCTCAGGGAGTAACCTTGAGAGGCGTCCCTGCTCAAGGGGAGATCCTGGCATGCAGCCAACTGCCGAGGGAGGGGGAGCACACCACCGCACTTCTATTTGTGGAAGGTACTGATCCTCACAAAAGAACAAAAAGACTGCTGATTAACCATTTCATTTCTAACTTGCACCCCAAATTTCTTCTCATTTTTGTTAAGATACTTTAGGTTCTGGCATTCAAATTTATGTTTATGTTGCCTGGGCAGTGATGTTGGAAGGAATAGGTGGACCCAATCTATTAATACATGGCTCCATGGCTAGTGTCACTGTCACAACTTTGGGTTTTTTGACAATAGGATGGCCTACATGCCACCAGGCTTGCTGGCATCAAATGGGAGCCACCTTTCTCAAAGGGTCTTTGCTCAGGAGCTTGCAGGGCTCATTGACAGGGCTTTAAAATAGAATCAGAGGGGGAGGGTGAACATATCAGGCTTGCCTGCGACAAGATGTGGGATGATACACAATAGTTAGAGGAATGGGAGACTAGTATGAGGCCTCAAACTGCTACCCAGAGGTGTTCTGGGCGCACTGCAACACAGTCAAATTTTTGTAGAGATGAGTTGTTGGCTCCTGAGGTAGTAGGAGCCAACAAGGAAATGTCCATGAAGCACTTCAAGGGAAACAAGGGGTGTTGCACTAAGAAGGTGACATGGCCAACAGCCCAGATGAAATGCCTCTACACGAATGCACACAGCATGGGAAACAAACAGGAGGAGTTGGAAGCTACCATGCTGCTAGAAAGCTATGACCTGATTTCCATTATGGAAACTTGGTGGGACAAATCCCATGACTGGAACATGGTTATTGATGGCTACAGGCTGTTCAGAAGGGACAGTCAAGGAAGGAGGGGCAGAGGCATTGCCCTCTACATCAAGAAATCATTACAGTGTGAAGAGATGTCCCTGAAGAATAGCCACGAGCAGGTCAAAAGCTTGTGGGTGAGAATCAGAGACAGAGGCAACAAAGGGACCCTTGTGTCTATTACAGTCTGCCAGATCAAGGGAAGCTTACTGATGAAGCGTTCTTCCTCCAGCTCCAGCAGACTTAGTGCTATCAGGCTCTCATCCAACAGGGGGATTTCAACCACCCTGATGTCCGATGGAAAATTAGCATGGCGAGCTGTAGGCAGTCCAGGAGACTCCTAGAATGCATTGAAGGTAACTTCTTGAGCCAGGTAATAGACACCCTTACCCGAGGGGATGCGATACTGGACCTGATGGTCACCAGTGCAAGGGGGCCTATAAGAAGATGGGGACAATCTTTTTAGCAAGGCCTGTTGTGACAGGACAAGGGGTAATGGTTTTAAACTGAAGCAAGGTAGGTTCAGGCTGGATATAAGGAAGAAATTTTTTACAGTGAAGGTGGTGAAACACTGGAATGGGTTGCCCAGAGATGTAGTGGAGGCCCCATCCCTGGAAATATTCAAGGTCAGGTTGGATCAACTGGCTGACCCCGTTCATTGCAGAGGGGTTGGACTAGATGACCTTTAAAGGTCCCTTCCAACCCAAAGCTTTCTATGATTCTATGATTTCTATAACAGTGAAGTTTGCGTGGTATTCGTACTAGCAAATCCACTTATAAAAGCTAATAGTGTTTCTGTTTTCCCTATGTGCAGAAAGGTACAGTTTAAAATTTTTAAAAGCACAGTAAGCAACCATTGGGACAGCTGCTATACTAAAACCTTCATATTCCAAAACCAGACCCAGGGTCCAAAACCAGTAGTATAATTGACACAATGATCTAATGATTAGAAACACAGGAGCAGAAGTAAGATCTAAGTCATCAACTCAGCCCTGCCTGTTCTTGTTGAGGGCAACCATCTCAGACAGTCTGGCTAATATATCTAGCAAGCTGTTCTTCAAAATTCCTCCATGGTTTTGTCTCCATTACTACTATAATTCAAAAGCTGTTGCAGAACATAAACCTCTGTAATTGCCTGCCTACATTTACTTGTATCCATGTCATACCTAAGTATTTGCATACTGGTTTTGTCCTGTAGACTGTGTAGCTCTTCCTCCTCCTGCTGTTCATTCTCCAGAAACATTTTCAAGGATAAATCTTATCATCTTTTAAGTTTTCAGTTTATGTGTTTGAGCAAAAAAAGCTCTTTCTTTCTTCTTCCATTTATTGACCACTTTAGAAGGCCTCCTCTACTCCTTTTTCAGTTTGAATTAATATTTTCTGAACATGAGAGATCGGGATGGTATTGAAGGAGATCATAGAATCATAGAATCATTTTGGCTGGAAAAGATGTTTAAGGCCATCGAGTCCAACCTTTAACCTAACCCTGCCATCCCACCACTAAACCATGTCCCTAAGTACCTTGTCTCCCCGTCTCTTAAATACCTCCAGGGATGGGAACTCAACCACTTCCCTGGGCAGCCCGTTCCAATGCTTGACAACCCTTTCAGTGAAGAAATTTTTCCTAATATCCAATATAAACCTGCCCTGGCACAACTTGAGGCCATTTCCTATTGTCCTGTCACCTGTTACCAGGGAGAAGAGACCGACCCCCACCTCCCTACAGCCTCCTATCAGGTAGTTGTAGAGGGCAATAAGGTCTCCCCTCAGCCTCCTCTTCTCCAGGTTGAACACCCCCAGCTCCCTCAGACGCTCCTCAT
>NW_009259797.1:1255328-1262403 GCF_000687185.1 Egretta garzetta
CAGGCAGCTTTCCAGCCACTCTGCCCCATGCCTGTAGTGTTGCATGGGGTTGTTGTGACCAAAGTGCAGGACCCAGCACTTGGCCTTGTTGAACCTCATACAGTTGGCCTCGGCCCATGGATCCAGACTGTCCAGGTCCCTCTGCAGAACCCTCGAGCAGATCAACACTGCCACCCAGTTTGGTGTCGCCTGCAAACTTACTGAGGGCACAATCAATCCCCTCATCCAGGTCACTGATAAAGATATTAAACAAGGCTGGCCCTAGAAATGAGCCCTGGGGACACTGCTTGTGACCAGCCACCAAATGGATTTCACTCTGTTGACCACAACTCTCTGGGCTTGGCCATCCAGCCATTTTTTTACCCAGTGAAAAGTACAACGATCTCAGATCTGTTTCTTGCAGAATTGTATGAATAATCTCTTTTCTCTACAGGAAAAATCTTGGTGATTTATTGCCATCCTACAATCATTTAACAAATTTACTTTCTCCTCGCCCTCAGCTGTTTCCAACCAATAATCTCACAGTTGATAATAATATGCATGAGCTTCCTCGCTATACTGTTTTTTTCCTCCTTTTTCTAGTATTGGAATTCTCCTGCATCTTTTGATGTGCCATTTTGACTGTATGTTAACAATACACCATAAAATTCAGTCATGAGCAAATTTCATGAGCAAACTAACCTGCAATTTACTTGAATGGTTCTTGGCTATTTCTTTTAATATCCCTTGGAAAGATTAGCATAGCCCACATTTTGAAAATTCTCTCTTAACCTCTATATTTCTTAATATCTAGTGCATAACCTTCTTTGTTGATGACTCCTTTCTTTTTCCATTTTGTGTAAGCACTGTACTTAATTTGTTAACATCTTTCTTGATTGATTAGCCATCCATTTAGGAATGAAGACCCTTCCAACAAGATTCCCTCCTCTTGTTAGGGACAGGTTATTGACAGTACAGTCCTTTCACCATGAAAGAAATTCAGATGTCTTCGGCTTCTATGAGCATAGTCTTCTTCCATTTCACTGCTCAGCAAGTTTCAAAAGCATTTTCAAAAGTCTATTGCATTTAACTGAAAGCAAATCATGATCACCTGAAAAAAAAAAAAAAAAGTCTGTTATAATGTCCTCATTTCCTTTCAAAACTATGTCTAAAGCAATATTTTGTGCATTTCTCTTGTGATTTCCTGGAAGACTCTGTTGGCTATCATCTCCAGGAATAGTAACACAGTCATTGCCATAATTTCTGATCTCTTTCTGGCAAAAAAAAAAGACTTTCTAATGATACTCTTTCTGTAGTGTTTACCTTCTTGATACCATGAGGGAGACCTCTGCCCTTATCAAAACCCAAGCCTATTTTAGCTCAAGTTTTTCCATTTTGTTTCACAGGCTTTATGCAGCAGTATACAAAGCACTTCAGATCTGCTGAAAATTGATATAATCCTTTTCCTAACTACTTCAGGAGCCTGGCTGCAGTCTTGACTTATATTAATTTTTTTGCTTCATTTCAGGTATCTAGTCTCACTTATGGTGTTCCTTTATCTATTACTGTAGCAACTGTACTTGTGTATTTTTCCTAAGATCAAGTGTGGAAACTCTCAAACTTCTTTTCTTATCCCTACATTAAAGCTTTTTTAATGGGGTCTCGGTTGGCCTTATCCAGACATTGCTCTCCTAAGGTATAAGGCTGAAGAAAGCATGTTCTTTCCATGAATACCTCTAGGTGGTTGAATATCCCTGAACTGTCTTCATTTAATCAACTAATTACTCGTATCTTCATCTTTATTATCTTGTCCTCTCATTTTCTTTCTCAATGATCTGATTGATCTGGGAAAAAAAAATAATGGTGATGATCAGCTGTGCCTTAGCACTGCCTGGCATCTTCTGTGGGCTGACACAGTTGTCCTGGAGATAGGATGCTTCTTGATTAATGACATTTATGATAAATTATAGAAATAGAACCACCAAAAGATCTGGAGCATCTACGGGAAATTTCAGATTAAGACATTGAAAATTGTTTCATGTCAGGATACTAAAATTTCCAGAGTGAAATTTCCAGTGTACTAAAGATATGATACAAAAGTTGCAAAAGGTCAGCTAGAAACCAGTGCAAGGCCTAGAAGCAAGGCCTTCAACTGAAATGTTGTATACGTGGACTGAAATAGAAACTGTTATGGTGTTCTGCTTTCCAGTGGGGAAAAAAAGTCAGTGAAGGTAGTAATATATAAGACAAGGAAGGCTTTGAAACAATTGCTACTTCTACCAAAATGTTCATGCATGTAAGATAATAACTGTATTTTACAACATAAAAATACAATCCATCACATTTGTTTCTCCCATACCCAGCAATTTCTTTCTTCATTTTCAGCAATAGTAAACAAAGTTTGGAAAGTAAAACAGATTTCCATTTGTGCAATAATAAAAGTTTGTTACCATTTAGAGATACTCAGACTGCTTATATGAAAAAATGAAAATAAACAAATTCCTAGTATAAAATACTTCTATTACATATATTATAGTTTACATAATAGCACATTAAAATATTACATCATTAAAGGTTCAATTAAAATATCACTTTTGTTTGTTTTGTACTATAAATTGCAACAAGCAACTGTTGAGATTGATAACCAAAACAAGATGAAACATTGACTCAGTCTCAAAGTCCTTTGGTTACATAGAAATAGCAGATTAGTACTACCGTATGCTATGAACTAATAGGTAGTGAAGAAAAGAAGTTGGGCTGGATTCTGTTTTCAATTCTATAGAGTTGTATTCATCTGAATTAATTTATCCATTTGATCGAAAATAGATACAAAGTTTTCCATTCAGTACATAGAGTGAAAGGAAGGAGGCAGGGTCTTTGAGAAGGTAATTTATCCAGCCTTTCATAAACACCTGTGATTAGGCAAACCATCCTCTGGAGATGCCTATCTCCCTCATCGATTTGAGAAAGCATAAACAGCTAGGTCAAAAGAGACATACACTTAAGATGGATGAAGACGGTATGATGCTGACATGCCCCTTTCACTCCAAGCATGTGGGTGAATTCCTACCCCACTGTGATCAGGAGACTTCAGCAGCAACTGACCATCACTATACAAGCATTTTCTTCAAGGCAGAACTTTACTATTGTGTGTGAAATATGCTTAAAATATTGAATCATCTTTCCCACTCTGTCATCCTGAACTTCTTTTTATACTGATTGACTTCCTTGAAAATTCACTGTTTCAGAAGGTACTGCAAGGGCTGCTTTTCTTCCTGAAGAAGGCTCATGTAGCCTGGCAACTGTAGTTCCTGTCTTGGGTATTCGGAGGTCAGTAAATGTTCAAGATGATGCTTGCAGAGAGGAGTACAGTGAAGACATGAATATACTCATTCCCTTGCACAAATTCTTATTCCTCACAACTTTCTAGCCCAGTCATTCCCTCTGAACTGGTGGGTAGATCCAAACCAGAGCTCAAAACAGTCTCACATTTGGTCTATGTTATACAGATGCGTAAGGATAAAGGCAGAGCCAGGGATTTGTTCCTTTACATTGCTTGCTCCTGATTATCTTCTGACAGCTACAGTTTTTAAAACATAGGTGTTAAAAACATACAAGAAGGGAGAGCTGAGGAGGGCATAAGCATGAAGTGAGGGTGCTCTTTCAAAATCTTTACTGTGTAAACTGAGGCAATTAATTGCAGCAAATTAATTGAACTGCTATACGGAAGGTGACCAAACACCCTCATTTTTTACTAGAATCCTAAAGAAAATCTGTACTGAGCATTAAATTTGGGGAAGAATACCTTTGGGTACCCTGATCTGTCATGACCCTAGAAGTGACCATAGACCTCTGCTGTGGTTGAATTTTTCTTGCAGTTGAGCATTTAGTGTGTCCCCTCCCTCCCCTCCATCACCAGCATGTTGTCATACTCAAAGTATTTATTAAAGGTCATGAGAAACCTTGCAAATGTACAAAACAAAGAGAAAGGAATTCATATCTGCAAACCCCTTTGAGATCCACAACTCAAAGAAAATAAGGCAAATGATTAACAATTGATGGAATCCAATGTTGTGGGGTTTTTTTCTAGATTTTTCTATTGTTTAATATTGGCCCAATGCCAATCTCCAATGCAGATATATTGTATCTGAATAAAATAGGACTTGATAAAAGATAAAGTCTAAAGTAAATCAAACTCTGTGGAAGTTTTGATGTAGCAGATTCACATCAAAGATTTATTCTGGTCTAGGTCCTTTTAAATCCATCATTGTACTGAGCCTGGAAATATCACATTGCCTAGAAAAGTCACTGGAAAATTGACAGCTTCTCAGTTGTATGTTAGTGTATTTAACCTTCTTTCTGTGAACCTACAACTCTTTATATCAATGACTGATCAGCAACATATATCTTAATATAATTCTTCAGTCTCCAGTTGGACACAAAAGAGACAGTTGCAGATTGCTCTGTGGTTTTTAGGTCACAAAAATTAAATATTACAGTGGAAACTTGGAAAAGATGACTGGAATTGCTGATGTGAGTCAACAGGCTTGCACTAATTTTGGCACAGGAAAAAATCTCTCACAACAAGTATGATGGTGTTAAATGGACAGCTAAATATTTGTCAGCAAAAGTCAGAAATTTGCTTGTTAAAGTATTTAAGTAAAGAAAATTTGAAAATGAAGGATTCAGCTCTGACAGCTAAGTCCTGTCCCTCTCTCATTAATGAGATCCACGTAGATGTGTGCATTTTCTCTGTGGTAAAGAAAACGGATGAAAGATTTGTACAGACAACAGGGAAGAAAGCAAAGGTCAGGGAAGAGGGCCTATAGGTCACAGAGAAGTCACAGGATGAAGTTTAACTAGAAAAGAAGTCTTTATTGCAGTTGCCCCTGTACAGCAGAATTATTGTCCTCTGTGAGTGATGTTTAACGACACAGATTAGGCTAAGGAAATGCTATTCAACAGCCAAAAGGGCTGTTCTACCCATTCTGCACCACAAGAGATGCTTGCCGAATACTTTTCCCTGAACTTACCTGTTCTAAACTGGCAGAAAACTGGTAAGGTTTTTATGAGCGCAGCAGTAAGTCAAAGGGAGCAGTAGGAGTGAAAGTGTTTTCAGAAGCAGCTGCCCATTAGATCAGCTTAATCACCTGTCAAATCACACACAAAACAGCAGTGGAACCCAATGCAATATCTTAAGCTGATGCTAATGAAGCAAAGCTACCTGGAAGTGCTGTCATTTCAAAGGTGTGATGTAGAGGTGATGATATTCAGATACATTGGGCTGTAGTGAAGATTTTCCATCCAGAATGCTAGCTGGGAAACACATGCTAGCACTTTCAAGGAAATAGTGATATGCTAAGTGAATCAACAGTGTCAAATCAATGCTGCCAGAACATACATGGTGGATTTTTCCTTCCTTACTCTCTGTGTTTTTTTATTTTTTCCCACCTCTGGTCACTTCATAGATTCTAAGATAACTAAACAAACCAAGAGTCAGTAGGCTTAAATTGCAGTTCTGAGGTTTGCACTGTCAAGGGAAAATTTAGCAGTCTGAAAATCTAAAATGTTCAAACCCAGTATTATCTGCATTAAATTCAGAAGTGACCCCCCTTTAGTCTGGTGCTTCACAGGATATCCAAAGGATTCCAACATCTTTGGCATTTGGTGAGAGGTAATTACCGGTCTTCCTCGGACTCCTCCTTCATTTTGAGCAGATAACTTCCTACCCTGTAACATTAACACTCTGAAATGTTCAGTGTCTGCTGCATCAACCTCAAAATGTTGTATAATTCTACATTTGGAGTAAAAGATTTCTGTGGACTTTACTTCTGTTCCCCACTACAGTGCCAAAACTGCAGGAAAAAAAAAAAAATGTCTGCTTGTTAAGCTGCATAGAAAGCCCTGTTTAATAAGGATGAATGCATACATAAGACTGAAAGAGCAGTCTTGGATTTGACATTGGGGGAACATTGTACATTTAGGATACTGCCACTCACCAGCAAAGCTTCTCTGGTTCTGCACTGCTTTAAAGAAAATGGTGCTAAGAGGTTTATCTGCTAAAGCTGTGTGCGGGATTTCGCCCGAGTGACTCCCACTGAACTGAAAAACTTCTGTGTTCTGCTTTGGTAACTCAGTGCCCAAAGATCAGTTTGCTAATGGACAAGCAGCCTGGACTTTCTAGGGGTTATGGAGGTCATTTAAACATATAGGGTGCAAGTAGATGTACCATCCTGAGAACACAGTTACAGAGGAAGTGGCACAATACTGCTTGAACTGTCACTTTCCTGTAATTGCATGCTTGTTTAGGAGCTTTAATATGAAATAGCATCCTACAAAATCATCTTCTTTAAGATTTAAATGGTGTAGCAGAGTACTTATATTCCTTAGCTAGTCTTCTCAGAGCAAAAACTAACAGTAAATAGCATACTCTGGTGCAGAGATCTTTACTAGTATTTTTTAACTATATCATCACTGTGCCTATTTTGGGTTTCTCTGTGGCAGGTGCAATGAAGACAGATAACAGAAAAGTAATCCCTCCTTCTGCCAGTGGGTGAACTAGAAGCTACCAAAAAGATGACTGAGGAGTAAATGAGTAAAATTTAACCTTTGTTGAGATTAGGATTACTTTTATTCTGCCTATTCAAAATACCAGTTTCTGAAGTATGTTTTGTTTCATGTCTCTGCCCTTGGAAATGTCTCCCCCAGTGTCTGTTCAGTAGACAGTTCAGCTGAGCACTACAAAATTCCCTGCACTTTCTTCCTGACCCGCCTGGTGGATGAGGGAAAGGCTGTGGATGTTGTATACCTGGGCTTCAGCAAAGCCTTCAACACAGTCTCCCATAGCATTCTCCTAGAGAAGCTGGCAGTTCATGGCCTAGATGGATGTACTCTTCACTGGGTTAAAAACTGGTTGGATGGCCGAGCCCAGAGAGTCGTGGTGAATGGAGCTAAATCCAGTTGGCGGTAGATCACACGTGGTGTCCCCCAGGGCTCAGTTCTAGGGCCAGTCTTGTTTAATATCTTTATCAATGACCTGGATGAGGGGATTGAGTGTGCCCTCAGTAAATTTGCAGGCAACACCAAACTGGGTGGC
>NW_009259797.1:1262774-1268766 GCF_000687185.1 Egretta garzetta
GGTCTCTTCTCCCTGGTAACAGATGATAGGGTGAGGGGGAATGGTTTGAAGCTGCGCCAGGGCAGGTTTAGGCTAGACATTAGGAAAAACTTCTTCACTGAAAGGGTTGTCAGGCTCTGGAATGGGTTGCCCAGGGAGGTGTTTGGGGACATGGTTTAGTGGTGGGATGGCAGGGGTAGGTTAGCAGTTGGACTTGATGATCTCAAAGGTCTTTTCCAACCAAAGTGATTCTATGATTCTTGCCCAGGCTGCTGTTACGTCTCTGCTTTGCCTGCTTATAAGCAGGTATTTCTCACACTTCCTTCTGTTCAAACCAAAGTATTGCTGAAACCGGGGGGAAAACAGTGAGGAGAAGTTTTGGAATCTCTATTGCTGTTTGCAATAAAAGAGCTCAGAATTTGAGTTACTAATTGTATCTTTAGAGAAGAGCCTAACCAGTTATGAATATTTCACTTTGGTGAGGCAATATGCTACTGTGTGGGAAGCCTCAGAAGCCTAGACTGTAGGGGTTTTATCTCTTCCTTCTGGTAACTCAAAAGAATAGAGGATCAAAACTGGGTGCTTTATCTAATTGTAACTCAGAAAGTGAATTCAATGTACTGTCATCTGGAAAAGGCCAACTATTTGCCTAACTAGGGACGTGGAGCCTGAGGGAGCAGTGGAAGTGAGATGAGAATGTAGACTCAATCAAAATACATATTAGAAATGTTTGAATCTATTATTTTAAGTGTATTGTAAATTTTAAATGGATGGATTATAGCTGTGTTTCTTTTCTTCATCTACTTAATGTATTTTCTGATGTCAGACCCTTCGGCTGTTCCACTGCACTAAGAATGGAGCCTTGTGTCCCAGTTTTCCTTTACTGTCCTATACCTTTTTTTGGTGGACAATAAGCTGGCAGTTCTTTTCTTCATGTATATATTTATGCACATGTGCACAAATAAATGAGATTGCTCAAAACCGTCCCCATGTGCTTATGTCTACCTAAAAGCTGCCCAACAATAACAACATTCCTTTATCTTCCACTCTTGGTTTCCTCAACCCTTCAGTGGTTTTCAGTTTTAATGCACAATCTTTCAAGGAGTCCAAGATACACATGACCTTTTTCCACAAATCACAGAGTCTATTTTTCCTAGCTATTGTCTTTATTTAAGCTGGATCCACTTCTCCACATCTCTCCCTCCCATGAAGTTCTATCATTTTAAAGGAAACTATTGAAACTTAATAGCTTAGTGGAATATTTCTTCCCTGGAAGAAATATGACCCTGGCAGGTAATGATGAATTCCCTATAAACTGAAGCATCACACCAGCCAGAAGCTGTGCACAGATTCCCCCTGGATGCACACACACTTGGAGAGCTGAAGTATTAAGATGCCTCAAGAGATCCAAGTATTTAGGGACTGCTGGCATTGCTAGCCCCCTTCTTCAATCCTGTAGATGTCAAGCTAACCTAGCACCTAAACATTCAGTGCTGAAATCCCACAGACACTTCAGACAACTGAGCACTGAGTTACTGACAGTGATTGTTAGCCTAAGCCCTGTTGGGATACACTCGGCTTATTTTCCTTACAGTCCAAACTCACAGATTGCTACTATGAACCTCCCCTTTTTCAAAAAAGCTAGCAGTTGGGAACACTAAATCCCTTACCTGAAGAAACTTGAACTAACATTTCCAGCTTCTGCTTATTCGAGCTGTCTGGCTTTTAACGTGATACATAAATACGTGCAGCTCTAGGTAATGAATTAAGTTGAGTGATGAGCTGCCTGAGCATCTACTTTCTGAATTTAGGCTAGATTTTTCTCAGCCTAATTCAGGATGCAACTCTGCCTTCACTTTACTTTTGACAACTACTTTAGCTGCACTGTGCAGAAAACATTTTCAGCTATGTGAAAATAAATCTCTGTAACAAAGACTTGATCTGTTCAAAATAAAATAAAGCCTCACTTTAAACATAATGAGGAACGGACAGATATTATTCTGGATTTTCAGAAAAATCAGGTTCGACTGGAAACTTGTAGTTTTCAGAAATCCTCCGCCATGAAAATATTATCTTCCTTTAGGAATAGTACTGTTGCTATTCATGACTCCCTGGTCCAATATGTTCCCTCACAAGCCCTCACTCGACGTCCGTTTTAACTTAGGTGTCAAAACTTAGATAGTCACCCTATGCTTCTGTTACAAGCAAACACCGCTGGACAGCAGTTCATCTGATCTTAAAGTAGCCTTATACAGTAAACCAGAAGAAAAGCCTCTCCTGTTTGTGTCTGAAGTTCAGCACATATTCAGCTCAACATTTTTGCCACTTTGTGGTGGGTCATATCGTATCAAACCTTCAGTGTGATAGCCACGTTTCTTTAGAGTTGGAAGAGGTCATCTGTTCAGCACTCCTGGTGAGTGTGGGGCGCTGCTGTGTTGTGAGCCTTACACAATGCTGAAAGCCCCTGCTCTGCAAAGTACCTGCCGATCAAAGGTGGAAGAGTTCAACCCCAGGGACACTGTCCATACTTTATGGACTTTATGGATATAGAAAATTATGAACTCTTGCTCCAAGGAGCATCACAGCAAGGCTGCTATGGAAGGTTCCTTGGGGCCTTTTCCACTGATGGAAAATGTTTCCCAACCAGGCATGAGAATATCTCACTGCTTCATCTCTTCTAAGCTGCTCATGCTCAAGGAAGTATTTTTCTTCTGCTTAATTAAACAGCATCACAATTGCTAAGATAATAACTCTCTTTAAAATAACAATGTTTATGCTCTCTTACCCTTCTCTGCACCTTCCAAGTCACATCTATTTGTGTGATATTTACGACTGAATTTGTATTTCAGTGTTGCCAACGTTTATGGGCTCATGTCTTCCTAAACTAGCAGTGTAATTATAACTGTCTACCTCCTGGTATTTATTATTAATATGAATATAATGAAGTGGGTGATTAAGCAGTCACTGGTTACTCCTGTAATCACCAAACCAGCCCCCTAAGGAAACTGGGTTCAATAACATGTCACTGAAATGATAAAATCTTAATGAGTCATCAACGAGATGCAGAATTGTGATGCTCAGCAGAGTTCAAGTCCAGTTTATCATAAAAATGAAAGGAGATGAGGCTGGGTGAGGAGGAGAAATTGCACAAAATGGAGGGACAGATACTCTGTTGGTGTGATTTGCATTACCCATGTTAGACCTCTGACAAATAAAACCTGCAAAGCATCTGCCCCTCATCATTAGCACAGTAGCTGCAAAATCTTTAGTTTGGTATACAGTCCTATTTGCACACACTCGGCTCCTGCCTGACATCTGCATTAATTCAAAGCATGTCAGAGATGGGACTACCTCCTCCCCACCTGCCCCCCAAAGCTCACCTCCCCATCCTCCTTTCAAGAAGAGTGTCTGCGAAAGGAAGTGATTTACAGAAAAAGAGTTTCCAAACCCTCTGGCATCTTCGATCTGCTTATACAAGCTTGTCCTGATTAATTCAAAATTCTTCTTGTTCTAATAATCCTCTCATTTCAAAGCTTCTTTGTAGTTCCTTCACTATCTTTTGTTGGCATGCAAACGAGCAACCTCAGGTATGGATGTTCAACTTTTTTGTTCTCCCTTTTTTCTAAATCTGATAGGTTTGGGGAGCTGTGATATGCTCTGGCTTTTTCTTCCCTGAATGTATTCTTCATGTTATTAATAATTCATATTCTTAAGAAGGAAGGAAAAAAAAAAGAAATTACTGTTAGACATAAAGAGGTGACAATGCTTCCGGAAGAAAGACTGCAGGTCAAGTTCAGACTTGGGAAAAGCGACTGCAGCTCTATTGAACTACTCCCAGATTATTCATAACATCAAGGCAATATGTCAACTACTCAATAATGTATCCTACTCCAACCTTCAATTAACCTTTTTATTCTTAAGCATTTAGCTTAGTAAGTCACGCAAATTAATTTATTGAGAAGGTAATAAACAGTGAGTCACAAGAATCATGAGCTGGGTGATTAGGTGTTTAGTTATAAGGTTTATTATTTATTTAAACTGGGTTTTGATGAATTATTGAAGCTTTAGCATTAGTCCTTTTTTTCAAAGTATCACTGGGATATTTTTTCTAAAGTGCAGAGACGATTCTCTAAGAGCTGCATATGACATGATCCAAGGCAAGTGCATTTTCTTCAGTAATCTGATATTTCAGTACTTCATTCCCTTGAGGCACAGCTGTTGTTCCCACTACAAGCAAGGGATTGATGCAAAAATAAAAACAAGGAGCAATTCACATATCTAGATCTAAATGTCTAGTACTTTCTCAGACACCTTCAGAAGTCCAAAGCATCAATGCAAGACCAGTTAACATGACACGAGACGTACAGGAAAGACAAATCTTTCTGCAAGTAAGGTAAGGTACCCCAGAATCACTGCATTGGCACTATATGCCTGTGTTTAAACATGTTATTTGCTCCCACATGGTTGAGTGACCACATTTATATCAGCTGATGCACAGTAACTCTGTGTGTGTGTGCATGGTCTTCCCTTGTAGCCGGGGAAGATGTTTCAGCTTAACTAATGGGTGAAGTCAATCTGCATGAAAACTTCCCAGAAATGAGGCAAAGTAGGGTAACCAGATCACACTTGATAGCTAGTGACAAATAGAAGTTAATAAGAGTAGAACTTCAGATCTAACCTTCTATAACCCATCACCATAAATCTGGTTTATGTATGTCTCCACCTTGCCAAACAAAACAAATGGCAGCTGATGACCATAGCTAGCACTAATATGTGACAGACTATCATAGAATCATTTAGGTTCAAAAGGACCTTTAACATCAACAAGTCCAACTGTTAACCTAACCCTGCCATCCCACCACTAAACCATGTCCTTAAGCACCTACATGTCTTTTAGATTTCTCCACTCTTCTGGGCAGCCCATTCCAAAGCCTGACAACCCTTTCAATGAAAAAAAATATCCTAATGTCCAACCTAAACCTGCCCTGGTGCAACTTCAGACCATTTCCCCTCGTCCTTTCCCCCGTTACCTGGGAGAAGAGACCAATCCCCACCTCACTACCCCCTCCTGTCAGGCAGCTGTAGAGGGCAATAAGGTCTCCCCTCAGCCTCCTCTTCTCCAGGCTGAACAACACCAGCTCCCTCAGCCGCTCGTCCTTATAGGACTTGTGCTCCAGACCCCTCACCAGCTTTGTTGCTCTTCTCTGGACATGTTCCAGCAATGCAATGTCTTTCCTGTAGTGAGGGGTTCAAAACTGAACACAGTATTTGAGGTGCAGCCTCACCAGTGCTGAGAATAAGCACTCCATTATTTAGTTCAGCTCATTTAGGGCTTTGTTTTTGTTTTAAGTGACACTGTTATAGATTTGGGGTTTGTATTGCAAGCCTGACAGCTGAAAGCCGAAACAAATCTACTCCTGATTCATGGTGGCAGACACTGGGTTTTACAGGTCCAAAGTGCCTGTGCAAGCAGGCAGATTCCTTCCTTCGTTTCCCCTCTGCTGGTTATTCCCCATAGTTCAGAGTACACATGGTCTTGGAAACTAATACATACATAACATACCTTTGCACATATATTTTTTCTGACGTGTTTGAGAAACCGTCTGTCCTGGAATTTATGAATAAAGATGAGTGACTATGCAATTTCCTTTTACAAAATGTAAGTCTACTAAAAAAGTGGGAAAAGTAAGTAGTTACTTTTCCCTGTGAATATTGTTGACCAGTGTCATGAATTATGCATGTTTCCCTCCTGGGTCCAGTGTCCTCTGCCATTTCTTAAGCAGTAGCTCAATATTTTCTACCACTCTGATAAATCATTCAATAGGGAAAGGGTAAGTCCTGATTCTTGAGCCACTGTTCAGAGGCACTGACTAATGTCGTTTGTCGAACAGCTTAGTTTTACATTCCACAGCTGAAAGTCTGACATCCAAGTCTTTATAGTCCACCAAGGTCACAGGGACATTAGAGTTGTGAAGTGTGCTTTCAGCTTCTTGGATGCTAGGAAATGGCTTGA
>NW_009259797.1:1268816-1288998 GCF_000687185.1 Egretta garzetta
TTTTATCTTTTTCTTTACAGAGATATGAGATAACAATGGTGTCCCAAGGAGCTGATATTTCTTTCTTTAAGGAGAATTAGGGGTCAGATATTTCTATAATGTTCACAATATCTATGATAAAAACTATTCAGTGAAAATAACCTGGGGCTTTCTTTTCAGGACCAAATCTATTCTAGACATCTCTTCTATATGTGCCATGAAAAAGATTGTGTAGGACTGCTGGAGAAATTCTACTGTTCACAGATTATGGGTTAACTAAATAATGATTTAGAGAAAAATAGTACGGTTTCATTTCAAAATGAGTGGTTGCAACCCAACCCTGAACACTAACAGATTTTTCCCACTGCTATAAACTACAACTTCCATTTAGTTCCCAAAGCTAAGTGAAATAACAATGTAACCATGCTAAATACATCCTGACCTCTTAAATGTGTTTTCTCTCTCCGTATTGGAAACCCTTCTGTTCTGCATTTTATTTCAGGCTCTAAGAAGCAAGTTTATTATGGAGAGATTATTTGTATAATATTCAAAGCAAATGAAGTTCAAGTGCAATGTCTAGAGCATTCATGACAGACAGAACTGGAAGGTTCACCTTGTTTCCATCAGCGACCGAAGATGAGTCTCCTGTCCAGTGCATCTATCCTACCAAATGTCACAAAGAACATTCACAAAAATCATTTGCCAGATATGGTAAAAATGTTCATGAAAACTCTCTGACAAATACATCTAACCAATGTAAAAGCTTTATTTCAAAGTCTCAGAGAGCATAGAATACCTTCTGCACCTTAAAATATCCATGCAGAATTATAAAAAAAACCCAAATAACAAAATCAATGTCAGAACTAAAATCTTTCTCCTGGGAGCATTCTGATAAATATGGACTGATCTGAAGATGATGCAAAGGGATGATGTTAGCAAATAAAAAATCACAATTAATGACTGCAAATAATGTGGAAAATGTGCCAACTATACCTTGCCTGAAAGAATGGAAATAAGAAATGAGGGAAAAGATTCTCCATCTTCTTAATGTTAGAAACATAATAGATGAGAAGTTCAGTCTCTCCGTAAGACGTTCACACCATTTCTAACACCTTGCAGTCAAGGTACCAGACTTAGTTCCCAGTGCAGGAGCTTCTACAGTACCTTCATACCAGCAGAACAGTCCTGCATGTATCATGTATCCCACACGTTTGACAAACTGCTTTAAGCTACTGTTGCTGATATCTTTGTTGTGCTTTTGTCTTGCTGCTCATTTCCTATTTTTATATCCAGCTGGGGGAAGAGTTTGACATGTACACACCTTCCAAATATGTTACACGACTGCTTGTTAGTACACAGCAGGGAGCTGATCATAAAGAATCCCAATTGTATTCTTGGCTATCTGAGAGATGCATGCTGTGTGCAGCCTGGGGAACAGAATTGTCCAAACTGATGTAGTTATCCTGAAAAGCAAGATGGAAAAGGAGATAAATCAAGGTCTGTCATATTGTCACTTTGGATCTGAATCTTCAGTCTGACTGTGCAAACTCTGTCATAAATTTGCTAGCTTCCTTTTAAACTACCTTCTCTCTTAGGTTTATGACTTTAATAATAATAGCAGAAAAATAGATGGGGATTTTAACAGCAGTTAGGAGTGAGTTTTATTAAGAATATTTTCTGAAAGCCTCTCTCTTCCTCTTGGATTTTTGTTTTTCTTTATTTGTTTGATTTTCTGACATAAAATTTGACCTCAGAATTGAATCATAGAATAATTTTGGTTGGAAAAGATGTTTAAGGCCATCGAGTCCAACCTTTAACCTAACCCTGCCATCCCACCACTAAACCATGTCCCTAAGCACCTCGTCTCCCCGTCTCTTACATACCTCTAGGGATGGGAACTCAACCACTTCCCTGGGCAGCCCGTTCCAATGCTTGACAATCCTTTCAGTGAAGAAATTTTTCCTAATATCCAATATAAACCTGCCCTGGTGCAACTTGAGGCCATTTCCTATTGTCCTGTCACCCGTTACCAGGGAGAAGAGACCAACACCCACCTCACTACAGCCTCCTATCAGGCAGTTGTAGAGGGTGATAAGGGCTCCCCTCAGCCTCCTCTTCTCCAGGCTGAACAGCACCAGCTCCCTCAGCCACTTGTCCTTATAGTACTTGTGCTCCAGACCCCTCACCAGCTGTGTTGGTCTCCTTTGGACGTGTTCCAGCAATGCAACGTCTTTCCTGTAGTGAGGGGTTCAAAACTGAACACAGTATTCGAGGTGTGGCCTCACCAGCACCGAGTACAAGGGCGCAATCACTCCCCAACTCCTGCTGGCCACACTATTCCTGATACAAGCCAGGATGCTGTTGGCCTTCTTGATCGCCTGAGCACACCACTGACTCATAATCAGCCAGCTGTAGACCACCACCCCCACGTCCGTTTTCCACCAGGCAGCTTTCCAGGCACGCTTACCCAAGCCTGTAGTGTTGCATAGGGAATTGAATTGGTATACTTCACACAGTGACAGAGGTATCATGAAGTTAAAATGCTGCATGTGTATTTTGAGCATATGTTTTACTCTGTATCTGAATGGTGCTGAAAACTCTCTGGACAGTCAGCACCAGGATCTAACTGTTATCCTAGAACTGAGTACACAAGAAACAATGAGGCCAAAAGATATTTATTTTCCTCTCGAAATGGTATAAAAAGAAATAGTCCAGTGGAAAACCTGTCAAAAGAGCAATTATTCTCTTCTTTTTCCTCCCTTGTCAGTTCCTCATGTCACTTTAACACATTTTGATTGTGCTCAAAGTTTTCATCCAGGAGACTTCGGTTTTGCCATGCCATGAAGTTTCAAAGACATGCAGTTCTATTTAAAACTGAGCTCTGCAGCACTACTAAAGACCACACAGTCCTGTGGCACTGCACCAATGCATGGATCTCTGTTGCTCACCCAAAAGATTGTTAGGGCTGGAAGTCTAGCTGTTGCTCACAAGTTAATGGTGTGTGTTCACACCATTTAACAGGTGCCTGATCCACAAAACCAGTAAGCCATCATGGCTTTTTTCAAGTCAGTTTTGTTAGATGTCAATGCAGAAGGAAGCAATCATGTGGACATAATGTCACTAAAATGCAAAAGAACATCTCTCCAGAAAAAGAGGCCAGAGTGCCAAAGGTATTCAGTTGTTTTAACAGTTGTGTGAACCATTCTGTTCTTGAAATGTGAGATGCTTAGCAGAAGGACTTGACAGTTGCCTAGTTTATCTTAGTCTACCCATTAAAGGTGGGATTTTAAAAAGAGCCTATAGGTGTGAGGGATTCATTGCATCTCATTTGCCATCTAAGACTAGGTGTTTGCTTAAGATAGTCATCTACAGCCAGTGGAGAGAGAGGGGAAGTGATGGACACTGAATCCTCACATTGCATCTATGATATTTATGCTACCCAAGAACTATTTTGTTCACTTGCTTGGCTTTGATTTAAATTACTTAATCAATTGTGTGATATAATTTCAGAAGTGAAAAAAAGTGCCTTGGCTTTTCATGGAAGGATATTAGGCAGCAGTTTTGTGTTCTTCTCTGGCTTGTATACTTAAGTTTGAGGGAAGAACATCTGTTCCTTATTATCATCAGCTATTCAAATTCTCCTGTGCTAGCTCTTCAGAGCAAGAGCAGCTTGACTGATAGCCCATTAGATCAACAATGTGAGTCAATTTTACTGTTGAAAAAAAAAATTTACTCTTGAAAATAGATTTCTTTATTTTCTCTGTCAAAACACTTATTTGAACAATAAAGAAAAATAAATACCACTTACTTTCAGAGCAAATTTAACCCTACATGATATTTTTACTAACACTCAAACTCAAGTGAAATTTATGCTTAGGAAAGAAAATTGGAAAGGAAACAGGACATTAACACAAAAGTATTTGTAAAAGTACAGGCAAAAAGGAGCATCTAATGGTACTATCCCAGATGTCAGAGCAACTGATCAGTGAATCATATTCTCAGTTTATTCCTTCTATAGCAATATTGAAAATGGCACCCTGCAATGCAGATACAAGGCCAAGCTCTAGTTGTCACTGTCTGGCATTTTTGTCCATATGCAATTTCACTCTGAACATTGATCAAGCCATTTTCTGTTTGGGAGACACTTTCTATGCAAAACACATCACAAAGTCCCAGAGAATGAAAAAGAAGGAAGAAGAATGTTGGTGACAGATTAAACAGTCAGAAGAGTGTTGCGTAGTGTGAGAAAGCACTGAAAGACTTAGCTGAAGACAGAGGTCTTCAATTTTAATATAGCTGCTTGGAGATATGTCGTAGGGAGAACATGAGGGCTGCTGAGTTGATCAGGTGTACTTCTGTGGTTAGGAATCCAACCTGCAAGGATGAGGAAGAAGACTCCTCCAATTTGGGCTTTCATGAGAAGGGCAGGGAAGACACACCTAGAGAAGCAATTTTGACTTCTGCTTGTGGTTTGAGCACAAATGCATCAAAAGAATGAGAGATCACAGCCACATCCCAAGCAATTGGGCTGTTTGGAGGTTACCTGGAAAACAAGGGAGAGATTCTAAGCCATTCAGAGGGGTAGTAGTTACATGGAAGAGGAGAATATAGTGTTTGTAAAATGTCCTTTTCAGTCATCATCTGACAGTCTCTCCAGTCAAACTGGGTGTTTGATATCCATATATGGTAAAATGGCACCACATGCTTTACCTGTTTCAGAGCCCTGAATGCCCAGGTGAATTGCTGTTGCTGAGAGATGGGTACCCATGTAGTTTCTCCTGTGGAAGAGGAGATGGGGAAAGAGAAGAAGGTGTCTTTCATCTAACATCACTTGCTATCTCCTTTTATCACAACCTGTTGAGGGTAGCAAAATGAAAAGCAAGGCTACCTATCCTCAGAGCTCAGAGTACCTTGCTCTGCTGTCTCTCTGTCCCTTTTCTCTGCTTCCCACCTCCTAAAGAAGTTTTGCCTTTCCACCTAAAGAAGATTTGAACGAGCTGTGTTTGCTCTAAATCATCCCTTCCTTAAGTCTCCCATTTTGACAAAACAGTAACACAACTTTCTTTTCCCCCTCCTTCTTCACAGCAAACCCTGAGCACCATTGTTAATTAAATACTCTGCAGGAAACATGCAGAGAAGATGCAGACTGGAGCACTAAGCAAATGGTCTGGCACAGCTTTGAAGCAACCAACCTGCTGGATGTGTGAAGCAGCAATTTCAGCAGCCTGCTCCTTGTCTGAGTGAGGGTGACCCATGCAAGAGGGTGACAGGAGTTAGATAATGCACCATGTGCTGTGTGGGGCATGGGGACAAACTGCCTTAACACAATTTTGAAACATATATAACCTAAAAAATCTTCCCTTCCCTTCCCTTCCCTTCCCTTCCCTTCCCTTCCCTTCCCTTCCCTTCCCTTCCCCTATAAATGGGTTTGATGTCAAAACCCAGTCAAAGAGAAAAAAGTTTCACAAGTAAATAAAGCATATTTTTTAACAGGTTGAGGAATGGATAATGAAAGAAGTATGGCTACTTATATCTGAAATCCTTAAATCATGATTGAATTGGAAACTTGTTTTCTACCTTACCCCCCCAAAAAAGAAAACTTGTTAACTGTTTGTGTAGAAGACTCAATTGAAAAGAACATATTTTTAATTTTTTTTTTTTTATCCTCTGTCTTTTCTCTCTCTTTCTCAGTCTTTCTGGAACTGAGTGGATATCAGAAAACCTTTGTGTCAAAAACTGTTTTCAAAATCAATATATCTCCCTAAAATATTTTGGCTCTTTAGAGTCTTGTTGAAATACTCTTACCTTTCAGTCTTAAGAATAGGGTGTTGTGGCTCTAGTTTCTCCTAAAAGGAGCCTACACACCTCATTAGGAAATTTGTCAAGAAATTATTGACGATTGCTGGCAGTGCTTCAAAGTGTCACATCACTCACATGGCACTCATCCTTAGCACATTCTTGCCTAACACTGAAACAGAACCTCGCATTTCTTATTTTTCTGCAGGGCTGCACTCTGTTAGTCCTACAGCTCTGCAGTAGACACAGGGCTGATGTATGATGCATGGTTGGGTGCAGGCAGACTATAATCATGGAATTCCTTCCTTCCAGGCATTTTATTACTCCAACGGGTAAGTATCTCCATCTAAAATCCTTCCTTCTCTGTCACAGCACACACACAGGCAACGTGCAGCCACCTTCACATCCACACACCCTACTGCCTGAGTCCTGGACTTGTAACCCTCACCTGTTTATCTATTACTGCTGTTACCCACAAATTAATACAATAAAAATTATCTAATTCTTCATGAGAGGTTATTCTAAGCTTGAAGAAAATTATTGAAATTACATTTTCATTAGGAAGTGTTGAAGCAGGACATGTTCAAACAGTTGAAAAATTTAACCCAAATGACTCTTCCATAAGCACATGCAGTTTCAATGATTTATCAAAATGACAAACAAAAAACAAAAAAGCACCAAACAGCTCGGAAAGCTCCAGCTCTAGACCTAAGCACAGATTTTAATGAAGGAATCAGTACATTTGGTCTTGGAGGTATGTCCAGCACTTCTAGATCAGAATCAGGAAAGACACCAAAGGAGGTTATTCTCACCTTATAATTCTCTCTAAGGTTGACACATTATGTATTTGGGGATTTTGATATTGGGATGAGACATAACGAGCAATATCAATAATGCATGCAATCTTCTTCAAAATATGCCACAGATGAATGGTCTCATTTTGTCATTCTGATGCACAAATTGCATCCTTGGGGTTCGAAGTTTGAACCTTCAAGGCAGCTAGTTTCATCTGCACATAGCAATTATGTATGTTATGTGACAATGCATGCATTTCAAGCTTAAATTGATGGAACACTTGGACAATGATTTTACTTGACAGGGAAGCTGAAGAAACACCCTCTTGCAGAGCTACCTGCGGCACTGGACAAAGCCGTTATCACCCACCAGTCACACATGACAGCTTCTCCTCTGAGTGTTCCCACTGCAGAAGAGTTATCAGTTGAGCCAGCTCTGGCCACCCCCAGTGGCTGCCTGAGACCAACCCAAACTATGGTTTAAAGAGCTTAATGAGGAATTCTGCAGTGCCTTCCTTTAACTGAGCTATCTGAGCACAACTTTCAGCCTGCTCAGCCAGACTCGGAAGAGGGTGTCTGTCGGTGGGTTAAACATAAAACTTTTTTAGGCCAGGAAGATGAGGAAACCAGTCATTCTCTTTTCTTCTACCGAGGATGGAAAATGTCAGAAAAATCTTTCTCTAACCCATTGTCTGACTGATTGGCAGGAATATGCGTTTGGGGACAAGCTTTGAAATCACTTTCAATTTCTCTTTTCACACTGGATTTAGGTTCTGAAGGGCATCTTCTCAGCATGGCACAACCTTGGCATAGCCCTTTCCCATAGAAGCTGCATAATTCAGCCAAACCTTTTTCATCAGTACCCTTATACCATGGCTGGAAACAGCATGAGCCTGCAAAAGCAGGTGTCTGTCAGTGTGCACTCGGGGTTTTGCAAGGATAACTAAAAGGGTTTTAGGCTGTGGGGCTTCTTCTACACCTCTGACTGACACGGTTTCGTGGTTTTGCTGTTAGACATTTCTGTGGTGACCATGCAAGTGCTGATGGATGGGGCAATGGGACTTGGTGTGGAAAGACTACAGTGATCTTCCTGCCACCTCCAAGGCTGCCCACAGATCCCTCTTCCAACTTGTGCCTCAGCTGTTTCTGCAGCAGCTGCTGAGCTGCTATATGGTTTGCAGCACAGCATGCAAAGACAACCCCCAATCAGTTTTGTAAATTATGATGATTTAACAGTTATGGCATGATATGGCTGAACTTCCTCTGTTGTGAGGGTGGAGGGAGAGTCAGGCCCCTTCAAGGGAGGGACAAGATCATCAATTCTCATAGCAAGCATCTGGGACATAGATACTTAATTCATTTGGGCACTTTTGAACTTTTTAACCTGCATGCTCAAACCTGTTCCCAGTAGAAGGAATGAATTTCAATAGAGCTTGAAAACAACCTGTGTCAGAGAAGCATCTGCTTGATTTTTGTGCATTTCCCTGCTTAAGTACAAAGGATTTCTTTCGTGTATGTTTGAAATCAGTGCATGAGCAAAAACCCAGCAGTCTTTGTACTGGTGTGGCTGTGAAGCCCTGAGACAGCATGGAAGCGGGCTGACCTCTCGCTCCTTTTGAGCTGGTCCTTGCATGTGCAGCGACTGCTGTGTTGCTATTCAGGCTGCTCTGCACTTCTGTACTGACAATTTTTTTCCAAGATGTGTCAGTTCCATGAACAGAGAAATTCAGCAAAATGAGGGCAAGTGTCACCCGTACTTAGCATTATCAACGCAGGGAAAAAAGTGCCATAAAAGTCAATATTCCAACACATAGCAACTCAACTAGATGGCTGATCTATAACTGCCATGTGGTCATCATACTGATTAGCTCAAATAGCATGTCCACATCAGTAATACACATTTAGCTGAAAATATCATGAGTTATCCAAAGCTTTATTCTAGAATAAAGTCTTACATATTGTGATAGACAGAACAAGGACAAGCTGCTACAGACTCATCTACATCTTAATCAAGCTCTGAATTAAACAGAAGGCTTGATCTTATTACTGTAGTCATCTATTTATAACTTTAATAGGGAAGAGAAAGTAACAGAGATATTTTCAATAGCCTCTTTCTTGTTCCTCAATAGAAAAAGTCCTTCCAGCAAACCTGAGGCTTTTATACAGGTTGTGTTTACCGTGCCCATTTTCCAAACATGTGGACCTGGAAGCTAGGGGAGCCTGGGTCAGCTGAGATGCTGTGGTCCTTGAAGTGGCTTGTTTGTGCAAATATCTTGTAAAATCTGGATTCTCAAACCCAGGCTGTATTTTCACTTTTATATACTCTTCTTTTTATTTCCTCATTTTTTTAACAACGTTTATTACTGTCTTTCTCAGGAGGTTTCTTAAGAGGGAGGCAAAAGTATTTTATTCTTCAAAAGAAATAGGTTGGAAAATTCAATACTGCTTCATGTCTCTTGCCAAGCACAGTAATTACACAAGCTATAGCAAATATTTAAAGAAAAGAAACACTTTTTTTTCTCATTGCCAGTTTTGTTGATAATAATAAAAGAGCAAGAAGATATGAAAAAGCTTGAAATGAGAAATATGGATGGAGAAATTGAAAAATGAATTAGCATACAATTGTCTTCCCACAGGATATCTCCTTTATTTAAGGAAAATCTTCCAGTTTGGGGGAAAGGATTTTAGGAATAACTATGGATGATTTTATTATTTTTATCTTGTTATCTAAAAAAAACCCCTAAAATACGCTGCTGGAGTTGAAGGAATGTCCTGGTTGTCTCTGTTAGTCTTAATTCCCAAGGAACAGAGAAATCTTTAATGTTTTATTCTTTGTAAATTAGGGGACTGTAAGTTTTAAGTTTTTTAATTACTTATCTCTAAAAATGGCTCCCAGACAATAGCAGAAAATTATCCAGTGTTTTGGAAAGTGAGACTACAAACTGATCGTACTGAGGATGGTTTTTCATATTTTTTTTTTTATTCTTTGATATGATATTGCCTATTCCTCTTCAAAGAATGCCCCTTTGCTGGAGAGCCATATAATAAGTTATATTTATCATTCCCTTAAGGCATTAGGTCAGAAACAATCTTAAATCCAGATCACTCCTTGACCTATCCCTGCATTTCCAGATCACTGCCTGTCGCTGGGTTGCCAATGATTGAATTATCCATAGTCCCCTTTGAGGTTGACCTTAAATCCTGCCCTCATCTGCGCAGAGCAAGGCTGAGACTTGCTTCCCTCTGAGGAGCATTGCTGCAAGGGTTGGTAGGGCAGGCAGCTGGCTACCCTTCCCCATCCTACAGCTGTCCTTATAGGTGACAGCCTTTGTTCAGCCTTTTCCGCTGGAGTCCCCTCAATCATCCCATGGCCCTGGAGGTGCACAAGAAGTTCGCATTCATGTCCTCAAGTAAGGACAAAGGAGATCTAGATGCTGCCATATCTATTTTTCTCTCTACCTTGCTGTTATTTAAGGTTGGTGATGAGGAATTCTACTTATTTGAGGTGACAGATTATCTGGAGAGGAAAAGCAGGGGCATGCTGGTCCCTTTTTCAATGTATCTATAGGTACTGTGCTAGTCCTCTAAACACCCATCTTGTCTTCCTTTAACAGCTTTTCATCACTCTTTCACTGACCTCACTTAATGTCCTTCCTAATTGGCACACATGTTAGCACATTTTTCCTAATGCTTACTTTTAATTTATTTCTTTTCCTAGTTTTAGATCATTACTCCTGGTTAACCACCTTAAATATTTCCCCCCGCTCTTTCATATTATTTCCTCTGAATATATTTTCTTGCCGGCAGTTATCATAGCCCTTCACCATTATTTTCTTTGAGCAGCATTAAGCTTCCAATACAAAAGGATAATCAGAGACTCTCTGTCTCAGTGCAATTTACCTCTACATAAAAATGGCCTTATTTAATCTCTGGTAATATGCACTTTATTCTGTTTCTGTATGGAACATCTTAAATGGAAAGCACAAAAGATCCACAACTGAAGTATTTTTTTTTAAACATTCAGAATGTACTTATTTAAAAACATCAAAGAAATCCAAAGCTGTGGCAGTGCAGCGTTAAGTCTGAATGAAGAAAATTATAACAATTAGTAAAACCAGACACGTAACCAAGTTCTGCTGTGCAAGGAGCTACCACACATCAGCTGAGCATCAATATAAGCTGGAGGCTGTCCAAGTCTATCAACCAGTGGGGTCATTTATGCAAACCTCAGTAAAAGAGATTTGCATTTCAGGAATCTCGTAGGTACCAGATCATTTCTCTTCATGACACTGTAGGCCTCTATTAGGCATCAGAGTCTGTCTCAGGATGCATAGGTGGGTCTGTTGGCCATAGACTCCCTTCCTGCAGTGCAACACAGTGAGCTGAGGATGAGCATTGTTTCTACTGCTGTCAGGGACTTAGGTGATTCCCCCCATAATATTAAGTAATGTCAATAGTTGTCTTTTTTCTGTATGTGCCCCAATGTTCAAAAGCTTCATGCATCACATGGATAAATTAATTAGTCTAAATTTGGCAGACAAGCTATCATTCATGTCAGTGAGATTTCTACATGTAATTAAGACTTTTTGTTTGCCATTCCTTCACGGTAATTGTTGGTGGGGGTGGGGGGGGAGGGAATGACACACCACAAAACAAATAACCCAAAACGGAGCTTTTCTTTCTGTAGAAACAAAATCTTTTTTTTTTGGCTTCCTGTAAAGTCCAGAACTGGAAAATGGTGTCTTCCACTGCCTGTCTGGATACTGCTTGTCCAAAGCAATTATCGTTTTAAATTTGGACAGAAAAACACACATGAGACTGTAATTATCAGTTATTCAGCTGGTAAATTGTTTCTTTTCCTTTTTCTTTTCCTTTTCTAAATCTTCAGAAACTGATAAAGGTCTTTCATTATTGTTTCTTTTCACCAGCATTTTTCTGAAGTCATACCAAATGAAATCATTAATTAATTTTTCTTTGCAGCAGCACAGTGAAGTCGGAAGCTCTGTCTTCTTTTCTGGGTGTGGAGCTGAGATTCAAAGGGTGATATTTCTTGCCCACTGTCACATGATCCCAATACGCCATGCCACATGAAATGCAAGTACAATCCTGCATTCAAGGGTTGTGTTTCAGCCTCTGTTTTCTTCCTCAAGATAGAATTTGGCACATCAGGAAAAAATCAATGGGAGCGGGATGTTGCCACTCAAAAGATTCCCCTTTGCTTTGCCAGCACTATTTTTCTTCTGTACGAGGCAGGAGTGCCACAGGGTGGGTGCATGCTTTGGCTGCTTGCATCGTCCTAGCCTGTTGGTGTCCACCTCGGCCACATCCAGGCAGCAGACTGGGACAAATCACCATCCCACAGGAATGAAAGAAAGGTGTGAAGGTAAAGGACGCCTTCAGGGCACTCTGATGGGTATCTCAGTGTGGATGAAAGGGATCTGGAAGGACACGCTGGGTGGCTCCCAGATGCCATTGGAGCCATCTCTGCGCTATCGATCACTGATCCCCAGGCTAGATTCCCCTTCTCCCTCTTAATTGAAAATCATTCTGAGGAGAGTTATTAAGGGCAAAGAAAATGTATGTTGACTCTGGGAGAGTCAACACAGAATAATTGCTCAGGACCTGACATTTTAAATGCTTTTTTCTCTGTTTTTAATGGTCCTGCATTTCTGGGGGGAAGTTGTTACAAAGTGGGTGTATATACTAGTAATTGAAACAGAGTATAATGCTCATTAAGGCCTAAATAAGGACGAAGAGGATGATCATCAAGACATATGTAATTGATGGTGGTACATTAAGTATTATAAAGTAATTCCAATTACAAAACATTCCAGGTCTTCTATCAATCATCCTTCTCTCATTCACCTTTTCTGTTTTGATCCCCACACATATTACTCATACGGCCTGAACCAGGTCCCTTGCTGCATCTATTGCACGGTCCCCATGGTGGTTATTGAAAATGCACCTTATGAGGAAAGAAACTGCAGCACCAAATGCAGCACAGACTGGAATAAATAGCTCGGTTCTGCAAGGCTTGTGACAGACACTCATCTTTTGAATTTCTAATGCATGTGGTTCTACTACATTTGCCCATTAATGACTGAGAAAACTGCATTTCAAAACCAACGTTTTCCAATTAAATCGCGGTTACTGTTGGGAATGGGGTTTTAGCTAGCTTTCGAGGTATGACCTTTGTGCGTGTTGGTGTGCATAAGAATAAGCAGACTTGCAAGAAACTCAGTGATTCCCCATTCTTTTTTGCTCCAAAATTAAAAAAGAAAAGAGAAACAAAAATTCATTTATTGAAAGAAACAATTAAAAAGGCATTTTCAGGAATAAAGTTTTTTTCAAAATGAAGGCTAAACTGTTGATATTTAAAACTTTTTAAAGCTTATTTTTGAATCAAAATACAAAATTCCACACAAAAAAGAAGTTTATGATTTTCATAACCAATGTTTTGCAGTCACTTTATTAACGACATTTAGATATTTATTAAAAAAACCCCTAAGCCAGCTAGGCATAGATTAAAATAATTATCAAAAGAGTTCTAATGAAGTTTTTCTGTCTAGCTTTGCTCCTGAGACCCTCTTCTAGCAAGCAACTAGAGCTGCCTGAGAAATAACACAGGCTTTGGGAAATGGCCTGAGACCAGCTCTGCGCTTCATGGTGGCTGCCGAGCAGCAACTGAGCAGCAGGGGTTCTCCTCAGATCCAGACCCCGCTGAAATGTATGAAAAGATGCCCAAATAATTGCAGCTGGCTTTGATCAGAACACACAATAAAAGGCAATGCTAAATAAGAGGTAAAATTAAAGAATAGAAATGTAAAAAAAAAGAAAAAGACATTGTAAAAGACACCTTTGGCAAAGTAGAGTCTTAAAGGGTTTTCATATTCCATCGGTAAATAATTCATAGATTTGATATCAAAGTTTCAGTATAAAAGATCTAACAAATAGAAAAATTGTATGATGATTCTCAAAAAAAACCCAAACCCCTTTGTTAGTGCCACTTTAACCAAAATAAAAACATTTAATTTGCAGTCAGCTTAACCACAGACCAAGCTTACTGGTAGAGGTCTGAGCCCTGATTTTCTTACTCTTCCCTGTGTTTCCACCACTACCTCTCTTCTAACAAACCTCCATGACACACTGTGGGTGCCACAGGATTTCAGACGTACCGTGGGATGACAGCTGAGTTCGTATCTCAGAATGGGAGCATGAGGTGTCCACACTGCATCACCTGTGAAGGACCACTGTGCTAGGGAAGCTAGAAATTTACTTTTTAGCTGATTAAGATGAAAGCATTGCAGTTCCATTCAACAAATACAAACAAACTGCTTTGGCTTTTCTCAAATCAAAAACTCATGATAAAAAATACAGGTAAATTACCTTTTCTGTCTTGTCTTCAGATGTGAAGTTTTTTAAACAGGCAGCAGGAAAAAAGTGCTCTGAATTTTCTTGTTGAAAAGCAGCTAGAAAATAATGTAGGGAGGACATTAATATTATTATTGTTATTAGGTTATTTATGATAATGATGTTAGGAACATGAGGTTGGAATGAACTTCAGTGTAGTGCAGTGGCTTGCTCTTATAGTCACTACATCAGATGATCCTCAGCCATCCCAGTGGCAGTTAATTTCTTTTACCTCTCTTAGAAGTGGTGGTGAAGTGCTGCACTACACTAAATCCCATCATGTTCTCCCTGAGCAGAGGAGACCCGCTGGGCTTGTCTAGATAAGTCATGAAAATTCTTGCAGCTGGTGGCACACAGGGCTAAGGTAGCCAAAATTTATGCCAAATGACCTCTAGCTCTAAGCTGAAGGAGCAGGTTTTCTTCCATTCACAGCTCAAATCACTGCTGGTACGGCTTTTGGTGCAAATTGAGAATGCAATCTGGACTTTGCTGCCTGAGGCTGACACCTTAACCCCTCTGGCACTGCATCTCTTTCACTGAAGGATGACCATTATTGTTTTTCCCCTAAAGAATGAGGAATTGCAGCCTTTTTAATGCTTTGGGAACTTTCACCAAGTATATATGGATTTCATTACTCTGATTGTGCTGTAGTGAGATAGCTGGTGATATCATCCTTTCCCTAACATGCAATGGCATCCTAGTATTATTATGGCAAGCCGTAATACCAGCAGTGTGGAAAAGCTGGATGAGTCATCAGGGCCCACTAATGCATTTTCCAGCTGTCTCTCCTGCTCTCTTTCCATCTTTGTTTCTCCTGTTGTATTTTCAGCATCTAAGGAAAGGGGAAAGAGGCTTTAAGATTACTGCGTATGACACGCTTTGCTTAGAAGGGCTTACAGAAGACATATAAAGGCTCCAAACTGCGGGACGACATCCTTGCGGTGCAAGTGATCCTCCTACCCTGCCCCAGGCTGCCTCGCAGAAATGGGGGGAATGAGATAGTGCAAGGACTGCTTTCATCCCGAGCTGCAGCTGTGCAGCAGCACAGGCTTGAAGCGAGTTCGACAGCTGCCAAGGCATGGTCCGATTTCAGGCAAGCTTGATAAGAGGTGAAAAATCAGAATTATTCACTATGGTAACGTTTGGCAACCAGTGTGCTATGCACAGACCTGCCTCTGTCCCCTTCTACAGGACAGGGTCCCATTTTCCATCACCGTGGGGTAATAGTGACCGTGATGTCACTACCCCAGATCTGAATACAGACAGCAACTCAAAATAAAAGCTTCAGGTAAACTGAAGGCCTGATTAGAGACTTCCTAAGCTGGAATATGTGACCAGACCATTGGGTGTTTAACAGCTATTGGTGGATCTGCTCTTTCTGAATTAGGTTAATTGCCTGTTGCTGTGCAGTGGTATCTTGGCAGGTATCTTCGTTCTGTATCAGTGAAGTTGATTACCTCCTGGCCGCATCTCTGTGTGCCACTTTCTCAGGGTGAGGACAGGAAACTACCTTGCCTCTCTTCCCAGGGTGGGAGCAATCCCTGAAGTAGAAATGATGAGAAACAGGGCGTAAGAGAAATAGGAAGCTGCTGCTGCATCCATACCAGGTCTAGTGGTCCTCACATACAGTTGAATTTTAAACATTACTTATTCCTGACTGCTTCAGAGTAACGTGGAACCTGAGCCCAGCAGCACGAGGCTGGAGGTAAGTTTGGGGTTTCAAGATATCTGTCTATGAAATGGTGGCTTATAGGACCATACTTCATTCCTAATGGGCAATCAGCTGGGCTAAGATGTTTATGAGACCAAGTCTATTCGTGAGAATTTCAGTAAACGTCAGGTTGCCCTCTAACTGGAAATATACTATTAAAAGGGTTTTTCTCTGACTAAACCAGCTTCCAGTCTGAACATTTGGGGTTTCAAGATATCTGTCTATGAAATGGTGGCTTATAGGACCATACTTCATTCCTAATGGGCAATCAGCTGGGCTAAGATGTTTATGAGACCAAGTCTATTCGTGAGAATTTCAGTAAACGTCAGGTTGCCCTCTAACTGGAAATATACTATTAAAAGGGTTTTTCTCTGACTAAACCAGCTTCCAGTCTGAACAGAACTGGCGAGCAATTCCGGGGCCAGCATGATCGGCAGCGGAGCATTCCAGCGTGGTGCACAGGGAAAGTCCCAAACTGGGGGAAACTCAGGGGAGTGGAGAGAGCCACCAGGAGCCTGCAGCTTGCACTACAGTGGCTGAGGAGACCTGGGTGGCCCCAGGAGAAATGGTGGCCAAGCCTGCCCCACACACGTGTAAATGAAGCCCCTGGGGAACTCTGGAGGCTGGAAGAGCTGGGAACAGGGTGGGCAAACAAACAGGGTTCACTACAGCAGTTGGCATGGCATTTGGCGAAGAAGGGTGGGCAGGAAGGCACCGAAGCTCTGCCAACTGGACTAAGGAGCAATGGTACCCACCTGGCAGAAAGCCATGGCCTCTCTGAGCTCTGCACCCACCACGACTGATGCAGCTTCCCAGACAGAGCTCCCTCAGGAACACACTGCCAGCCAGGTGCCAGGCTGCCGGCTGTGCCCTGCTCTTAGGCCAGTACCAGGCGTCAGCGGTGAGCATGATGGAATCCACCCAAGGGTACTGAGAGAGCTGGCTTTCAATGCTTTATCAGCAGCCCTGGCTAAACAGGAAGGTCCCAGTGGATTGCAGGTTAGCAAATATGATGTCATTCTACAAAAAGTGCTGGAAGGAGGATCTGGGAAAGTACAGGCCTGTTGGTCTGACCTCAGTGCTGTGGAAGGTTGTGGAGCAGATCATCTTGAGTGCCATCACATGGCACGTACAGGACAACCAGGTGATCAGGCCCAGTCAGCATGATTTTATGAAAAACAAGTCCTGCTTAACTAACCTGATCTCCTTCTATGGCCAGGTGAGCCACTTAGTGGATGAGGGAAAGGCTGTGGATGTTGTTTACCTGGGCTGTAGTAAAGCCTTTGACACCATTTCCCACAACATTCTCCTGGAGAAACTGGTTGCTCATGGCTTGAATGGGTGCACCCTTTGCTGGGTAAAAAACTGTCTTGATGGCCAGGCCCTAAGGCTTGTGGTGAATGGAGTTAAACCCAGTTGGTGGACAGTCACACGTGGTGTTCCTCAGGGTTCAGTTATGTTTAGTATCTTTATCAATGATCTGGATGAAGGGGATTGAGTGCACCTCAGCAAGTTTGCTGACGACAACAAGTTGGGCAGGAGTATGGATCTGCTTGAGGATAGGAAGACTCTAGAGAGGGATCTGGACAGGCTGGATCCATGGGCCAAGACCAATTGTGTGAGGTTCAACAAGGCTACATGTCAGGTCCTGCACTTGGGTCACAACAGCCCCAGTGCAACGCTAAAGGCTTGGGGAAAGCTGCCTGGTGGAAAAGGACCTGGTGGTATTGGTCAACAGCCAACTGTATATGAGCCAGCAGTGTGCCCAGGTGGACAAGAAGGCAAACAGCACCCTGGCTTATACCAGGTATAATGTGGCCAGCAGGAGTAGGGAAGTGATCGAAGAGTAGGAAGTACTCAGCACTGATGAGGCCGCACCTCGAATACTGTGTTCAGTTTTGGGCCCCTCACTACAAGAAGGACATTGAGGCGCTGGAGCGTGTTGAAAGAAGGGCAAGGAAGCTGGTGAGGGGTCTGGAGCACAAATCTTATGAGGAGTGCCTGAGGGAACTGGGGTTGTTTAGCCTGGAGTAAAGGAGGCTCAGGGGAGGTTGTAGCAAGTTGGGTGCTGGTCTCTTCTGTCAAGTAATGAGCAATAGGACAAGAGGAAATGGTCTCAAGTTGCACCAAGGGAGGTTTAGATTGGATATTAGGAAAAAATTCTGCACCGAAAGGGTTGTCAAGTACTGGAATGGACTGGCTGGGGAAGCAGTTGAGTCCCCATCCCTGGAGGTATTTAAAAGACGGATAGACATGGTGCTTAGGGACATGGTTTAATGGTGGAATAGCAGGGTTAGGTTAACGGTTGGACTTGATGATCTATGATTCTATGATTTACTTCTTTCACATTCTGAAAAAAAAAAGAGCTTTGGTTAGTTTCACATTTTGTATAATCAATTCACTTAGGATTTCTCTTTTCTAAAGGTAAGTTAACAGAAGAAATGGGAATTCGTTATACATCTTCAATTTGCAGTAATCACTGTGGTTACTGAGCCCCAACAATAGAGTTTGCAAATCAGCCTGTATATTACACAGTGCTGAACTTGGAAGTGGGAGGAAAATGACACCTGGCTATTTATATTTAATAAGTTTTCTGCTTTTTCATCAATCTACTGAGAGAACAGGGAGCTTAAAATACTGGTCCATGAAGACATCATGTGGAAGATGGCAGATGAAGGAGGACAGAGGAAAAATAGGTTGGGTAGATGACACAGATGCATCAAATCCTGAACTTAAGGCCAGGATTTAGAACCAAGGTTATATCTCTATTTATTATAATTACCTAAACCTCTTTCCTGTTGTTTTTTTTTTTTTTTAACCTCTTTCCTTCCTTACATTTAAGCACTGCTTTGGTGTTTGGAGGATGACTTTGGATTTAATGACCAAGCAACCTAATGGCAAAGGCTCTGGGCAAATGTATTAACTTCTTAATTTCTTTTTTTTTTTTTTTTTTAATTTGATTTTTTGGACACCCTTGAGTAATTTTCTATTTACCTGACCAGCTCATGTTTCTGGATGCTAATTAATGAATTTAGTTAAACACTTTTTCTACATTCTGAAAGATAAATTGTATTTCAGTGTCAGGGAAAGCAGAAGAATTTGAGCGCTGGAGTGAGACCTGCTATTTTTAAAATACTCAACTCCAATCCATTTGAAGCTACCTCAGAATCAATTCTTGCACATTCTACTGTGATATCACTGTAGACAACAGGCACACTATAGTTGTGTATGTGTACAGATATCTCAATTTTCTTGACAGAAAATAATTTGACTTCCACTGTCTATTAGCTCATGGCTAGCTCCTTTTTGAAGGTAGTAATTTATGTGTAAGCACAGTTAACACCACTACTTTTGAAAACTCCACTGTCACTATAGTATTGTTATTAAAGGGAACATGAACTGTAAATATGAGTGCTTTAGATTCCCTAACCTAAGTTAATACCGATCTGCATATCTTAAAATTCAAGTGAGAAATCTAAATGCAGGATCACTCGATTGTCTTTGCTCTTTTGTGTGCTTTGACCGCCTCCTGAAGGACACAGCACATGATTTCAAGATCCATGTAGTATCACTTCATTACTTAAAATAGGTTTTCTCACATTTGCTTATTGTGAAAATCTGACTAGCTTAATAGAATGAGTTTTAATGAGATTACCTCAATTTAACACAGACATACCTGTGGACAACATTTCTGTATCTATATTCTTCATGAAATCATAAAGAAATGTGGGGTCTGCTTAGCCATCTGCTAAAATTTGTTTAATTTAAATCAAAAAAGCTGGTTTGCATCAAAACCACAAAGGATAGGAAAAAGTGATGAAGACATCCAGAAGCCCAGTTAAAATATGCACACTAAACTTCACCTGGTGTTAATGGTCACAGCTTTATTATAATGTATGCAGACAGCATTCAATCAGTGCATAATGAAGCATTTATGTGATCTGTTACTTCTTTGTCAGAGATCATCTTTTTGGTCTGTTCGCACAGTGCCTTGCGCAATGAATTCATCTTCATTGCAAAAAAGCCACTGTTGGCAAAATGACAGTGTTATCCATCTCCACAGGGACATCTTTAAGTTATTAAAACACCATCACATAAAAGCAAGCAAAAAGTATATTTCCTCTTCCTTCTTACTTATCACATACTTTTCTTCAATAGATTACATTGACTAGAGGCTAACGTACATTGCTTTTATGCTGGCATCAATACAACTGCAGGTTTACTTCAGAGACTGCCAGTGCCCATTTCCACACTCTCCATAATCTCTCCTAGTAAGAATCGGATCCTTCATTGGACAGTAAATAAAAACTTCCGCTCCTTACAAGTCCTCAGGTTAGAAACTCCAAACTTTCTCCCATAATGCTCCCATAATAGTACGTATGGGAAGAATGAAGCATCTGCACAACTGCTTCATTACTGAGTTTCACTTCTTCCTTATTTTTTGTCTTTGCTGTGTGACCTGAATATGAGCCAGCAGTGTGCCCAGGTGGTC
>NW_009259798.1:0-14404 GCF_000687185.1 Egretta garzetta
GGCAGTTTAGGCAGCTTAGCCAGTGTTCTCTATAAAAAGAAATCAAGAATCCAAAAAACCCAACATTACCACATGTATCAAAATGGCTTTGAACTATCTCTTGGTTTTCCACCTTTTCATACAACCACGTACTCTCTGAGCCAACCTCCCTGTTCTTCCAGCTCTTTACATTTTATATGTTTATAACACTCTAAAGCTGACCGTGCTTATCCAGAGTTATAACCCCCTCTTAAAGCTCAGGCTGCCATACTTGGTACTCTCGCTCCCTCTCGTGGCTGTATATTATCTGTACACCGACTCTAAAGGATGGTTTGCAGAACAATTGCAAATAAATAACTTCAGAAGAGACAGAGTTAATCTAATGTGCTGCAGATTTCCCTTTATGCACGAGCATGCCGATTACACCGGATCAAGAGAAGGAGTAAAAGCAAAGAACCTTAAAAGAAAAGAAACAGGCATCCCAACAGATCTAGGCACGAAAATGGAGCAAGGCGGGTGGGTCAGAGCCTGCCATCTGATCCACAGTGCTTCCCCCTTTGATGGAATTTATGGCATGGTGCGTTTTGAAATCAGGCTGCTTGCATCGCCCATGCCAGATCCGCTCCCTGCGTGGGGAAATCTGGGCAAGCGGCAGGAAAGCCTTCAAGGTTCCCCCAGCGAGGCTTCCAGCAGATTGTTTTATCAGATGTTGGCCACCCTGCAGATAAAGTCCCAGGGTCTGTCGATCTCTAAGGAAGCCTGCCAAAACCCAGAGTCACCTCCCTTGGGTCGCTGGGGCTCTGCCTTCCCTCCCCACCTCCCTGCCTCCCCCAGCCCAGCTCCCTGCATCTCCTTTCAGGCCCCAGTGATCCTGCAGTGGGAGGATTTCACAGTACAGGAGCCTGCCTCAGGCAAAATTCACTCCCCAAATTCACACTAAAAATCCGTTTTCCAGAGGTCAAAAAAGGGAATATTAATGTCAAGAGGCAGTGCTCCTTTCTGCACGAGTCTCTGCACAGATCACCAGGGACATCAATATGTCATGCACGCTGGCAGACAGACAGTGATGGAAAAAGCATGCAATCCAAGATCTCTGCTTCTGTCTGGGATAGGCAGGCAGCCCCTACAAAAGAAAACATTTGACAAAAGAAATAAGAGATACTTGTCTAAAAGAAATGCTGTTCCTGCCATGCCCTTTTATGCTATAGAACAGATTATATAAGACAGAGAGGTCTTTTAAAAGTCCTTTAAATATTTCCCATACAATTCCGTTGCTTCAAATATTTGATTCTTCTTATTGAAGCACTTGAAAATGAGTATATCTTGAGGCTGTAAACCTCTTCCATCCCCTGAAACAGCGTGAGACACTTTCTCAACGTCGACCAACAAGCAGGACCTGCTGTCCTGAGCTTCAGCATGTGCACAGCTCCTGTTAAAGACCCGAGGCTTAGTGCCCAGGGCTCTCCACATCTGAATATTAGATTCCAAATCCACCATGTGGATCCTGTTAATTCCACACTGAGAAAGAATATCAGAGCCCAGAGTGATAATCCTGTAATGGGCCTAACCCAAAATCCCCAGCTGAAGCCGCCGTGACCTCTGCAGAAGTTTGGACCTGGATCCAGACCTCTGTGACTTACCCCAGCTCCACAGGCTGTGCGTACAACATCAACGTAACCCAAATCCCAGGAGACAAAAGCAAAGCGCAGACTTGTTGATGCCCCAGCTGTGCTCAATTACTGAAACTGCTTCCCCTCCCACAACTGGCCATACCACTTGCATGGCTGGAAGCAAAGGACATTATTTGCTTTTCCCCTGAAGTGTGCCAGTATGTTCCTGCTTATTTTCTTCCTGAAGCTATAAACCAAGGTAAAGCAAGGTTTGATATAAAGCTGTTTCTCTCTAGGGTGGGAACTAGAACAAAGAGCTTGATTACAGAAATCTTTGGACTCTTCCTTCACACTGGTCATCTCTTTACCCCCTCTTATGTCAATACCTCCAATTCTGCTGCTATTTTCTGCTCCTTAACCTGGCAATGGGAAATGCTAAAATCACTCACCTCTACAACTTTTCATGTGTGATATCAACCAACACCATCTACAATATAGTAATTTCTCTCTCAGTAAGTACAACTGCTGAGGAAGAGAACAAAACCAAACCAAACCCTCAAACAGAGAGGTGAAACAATGGTAAGAACAAGCCTCCCAAAAAGCTTTCAAGCCTGCTGTGATTTTATTAACACAGACCCCTCGGAGAACAGGATTTCTCATCGCTTCAGCATTTGTAGTCCTGGGTGAAGGCAAGGAGAGGGATATGTACGAGAGAAGTTGAGCTTCAGAAGCTTCTCAAACAGTTTCTTAGGCTTCTAGGCTTGGTTTAAGAGTTTTAATCATATCCAAAACACTCTTCCCATCCCTATTGCTGATGTTTTCTAAAAATAGATCAACACATCTTTTTTATGCTGTCTGCCTGCCAAAGATGAAGCCAAAAGTCTGAATTACGTACCTGCATTTTACACGCAGAGTGTAGACTTTGATCAAGGAACTTGTTACAGCAATTAGACACAGTTTAAAGGTCTCCAAAAGTACCAAAGTGGAAAGACTGAGCAGAAGGTCAGAAGGTCCTTATTAAATTCCCCTCCCTACCAGACACATTACTCACGTCTGCCCAGGAGTGTGATACCCTTCCAGTGAAAAGGCTGGCCAGGGCTCACCCACCAACCCTGAGAGCACAGGGACAAGAAATGTTCTTCCTTTGTACAACAGATTGACAAACTACATTCCAGGAAGACATAACCAGGGGTCAGATCCTTCCTCTGCCTTCAGAGGTTCGATCCCTTGTCTCTTTTCTCAGGTAAGAGTCACCCTAAAATTGCTTTGGGAATAAGAGTGTCCTTACTCTTGTAGCCCTGCGGGGAAAAGATTAGGAAATCACCACACTTGTCTTTCCTATTTCCAGGAGGCATTTGAAAAAATAATTCCTGTCATATGACCAAGCTACGTATTCAGATACAGATTTAATTCCCTACGCCTTCCCGCAGCACAGATGTGCACACATTCACACACACACGCATACATACACGTACGCACAGTTCAGGACGGTGTGCATCCAGTCCAGCATCCTTGCAATCTTGCATCAGTGTGATTCTATAATAGGGGATCAGGTTTTGAAACAGAAATGCCTCTCCCCTTTGCATTTTCTTCATTTTTTCCACTGCTGGTTTTGTATGGAATATTTACAGTGCTTTTTGTGGCATGACCTTTCAGGAGGGAAATGCGTATTCCTCTGAGCCTGCCTTTTGTTTGAATATCCCCCACTTTTCCTGTCTCATTCTTTATGACGGCATGGGGCGAGAACAGCTCTCACTGATTCCCCTCTGACTCAGATCTCCCCTCTGCCTGGTGGGCTGCAAACTCGGAGCAGCTCCCAGGATATTTTGTTTGTCTTGGAAGACTTTCTTGTTTTCATTTGCCCTCCCCGAGGGGCTTTCTGCAGCCTCCTGCAAATTTGTTTGATCGGGTTTCTGAGCCATGTGCAGCGTCCCAGGGCTCTGTGGTTGGGGTGGACATCAGGGGCTGTTCTGGCCAGAGAATTTGCATCTACAAGTGGCTGCAGACCATTCTGCTCCCCTTCTGCAGGACAGTACTGCAGCTGGTCTTTTGCTTTGCCCTGAAAAGTACTGCCCAAAGAACTTCTTTGGAAAAGAAGATGCGGGTAGCAACCTCTATCCCTTCTGAATACTGTTGAAATCATCCTGAATAAAACACCTTGTAGACCCAGCGTCTCCGGACACTCATGCAAGCAACACGCTTTGTCCCAACAGATTCAGACGTATAGGAAAACCTGTGTGAAATGCCAAGCAATTTCTTCCTAGGATCAAACACTTTGAGAAAGAGAATCTGGTTTTGGTGATTGCTGGCAATGCTACATATAGGTGCTTCCTTTGAATTGCAGCTGCAGATAAGTAAGTTTTAATTTCCTATGCAGAGCCCACATTCAGATCATTTCCTAGCTGTCTGCTCAGTGAAACTCCCACACAGAAGAAGGAGAGGCTTTTTATGGTACCTTGAGAGCAGTTTGTTGCACAGATGATGCATCCTCCAAGGGAGGCAGCTGTAACTCTAAAGTAGATGAACTCTGGAGCTGAACTCTTTGCTGCATTACGAGAGTCAGATGGGAAAGCTACGGGGAAGCAGGACCAGACCCAGTTAAAGTCCTCTGATCACAAATACCACCATTAAAGTCAATGGCAGCTCAGAAGCTGGGAACTGCTAAATAAAAACTAACTGCAAGTGCTTTCCTATAGCCTATATTCCATTTACCAAACAAAGCTCATGTGGAAAACACAAAAGCAGAGCAAAACCCATGTTATTTGGGCAATACACACATGTAGAACAGAAAAATAATACATGAACTACATTATTAAGGAATGTCTACGTAGCTGTTATGAGAACAGACATACTTAGGTAATCAGCTTCAGTAAAATACTGCTGCGGAGTGAGAAAGCTCAAATGAAAATATTAGCACAGAGACATTTTCGCCAACCTGACACAGAAGCATTGCATCCCATTTTGGAGTGAAAACTAAGAATAGTCTTAAGATGTTTGAGGATTTGTTTTCTGGAGGGGCAAGATGGGTATCAGGGCTGTCTGAAGCTTGTGTTGCCAGCACTTTGGACTGCAGGAGGGAAAGGGAGGTTTCTGGGAGCTGCAGTCATGGACTGGAGCATTCACCCTGCAAGCTTACAGGCTGGGAACAAGCAGTCACAGAATCACAGTCCATGCAGCTGGATACAGACCAAACCTCAGGGATGGCAGCAGCACAGTATCTTCTGTGTGTCAATACACCAAAATCTGCTTGCACCAGGTGAGACTCATTAGCTTGGTGCATCATTCCTTACCACTACAACCTCATGCAAGTCTGACCGATACCACAAGAGTCAAGGAAGACTTGTTTGGGAATGGTCCTCTACAAGAGTATTCGTATCACCAGCAAAAGCCTCAGAGTCACTGGCCCAGGAGACTTACAGCTGTGGGAGGTAGTCTAGGTCCTCTGCAGAAGCTGTGTCTTCCGTCCTCTCAAGAAAAGCTGTGTGTGCTTGATGGCAGCATCTTTCTCAAAAGAAGGCTGGAAGCCTAAGGGAATATGCAGACTGCACTAACCTTTCGCCGGTACAGCTGGCCCCAGGGAGGCAGAGAGGAGCAGAGAAATTAAATTACCCCGCTGGAGCTCATTCTGTACCTGCCGCGTGCTTAAAATGGGGCTTGATCTGCCTGGCTTTTTCATAAGCAATGAGTTTGTGCACATAGCGTTTTTCATCATATTTCCGCTGCTTTGGAGTACATGGCATGCACTGTCTCTATGCCTGAATAAAAGGTCATGACTGACCAGCTGGTAACACAGAATGCATTTTTACACTAATGGCAGGGTATTCTAGCTTTTGTTTCACATGACAATGACTGCATATTTACATAAACCCTACATCTGTTTAGTTAAATTAAGCCAGAGGGTGATGATCTTTGTCTTTACAAAAGAGCTGATTTAATTTTATTGAACATAGCTTTCCATTTAAAAGATCAAAGTCAGTGCAGCCCCCTGCAGCAACAATTCAGTCTTATGTGTTTCTTCAAATATTCAAATTAAAGAAAATAGGGGAACTGGGACTGAAAAAGATAATGAATTTTAACAGACAACTAGCAATTATTAATTCCTTAAAAAAAAAAAATAAAAAAATAAAAAAGGAAAATAAAAGTAAAAATAAAAACTCTTTGGGGCCTTTCTTCATCCTGAGCTTGAAGAGAGACATTTTTCCTTCCATCAAAGTCCCATGGAGTGTCCTGACTTTTCTGCCTCTGAACCCATCAGGACTTGATAGTGGAGGCAGCATGCACACTTTTAGGCAGATTTCTAGAAGCTGGTAATGCTATGGGGAGATTACACAAAATGCGGAACAGTGAAGAAAACCTGGTGGAGAACTGGCCTCTCTAGGTGCCATGCGTTAGTTCCAGGCACTCGGCACAGTGAACTCCTACTTGGTAAAGCATCCATTTGTATATAAAGCCGCTTGTTATCACTACAGAAAATAATGGTCAAAATCTTGACTATGAAACTGTAACTGTAGTGGAGATAGATATCTCGTGTCTTCTGAAAGAGCCTGCATGTCATCTTCTAGCCTCTGACTTTGGTCAATTAGTCTTTGTCTTGAAAACTTTTACTTTTTGGGGGCGGGGGGGGAGGGGTGGTGCAGAAACAGGTGAACACCAGCCTTCGATTTCACTGCTGAAGTTTGGTATTTGCTTACAAGTGGTTTCCTCACCTCTCAGGCTGGCAGCAGCACTTACTGCTCCCAACACGGGATGAGCACCATGGCTACATCCCACGCTACAGCAGGATGGGGCCAAGCGCACACCAAAATCTACTCTTCCCTGCTCCCATCCTGTGGTTACCCCCTGCAGGAAACCTGGCAACACGGACCAAAAGGAGCTGTAGCATGTTCCAGGTGAGCCTTCAATCCAGATACTGAGGGAACAGGACCCAAAGGCTCCAAGGAAACCCCTCCAAGGGATACATGTTGCTTCTGCGTTACATCTGCGTAATACATCCACATCAGCATTTCAGCTTGGATCAGGGGTGTGCTTTTGAAGCGTTCCTCCTGACCACCCCTCCTCACCACGCTTTGCTTCATGTCGCGGAACAGTCCTGGCATCTGTGAGCTGGACTCCATCCAGACAAAGCTAAACAAAAAGATCTGGTGTAGGAGCACGCTTACTGCACTACAGAGAGACCAGCCCATGCGACCAGATTAGAGCTGGTCAGAAATAAATAAACCTCTGAAATACATGGAGGGCACACACTGGGTCCTCTGCGCTGGCACCTCTGCGCCCTCCTTGCTCCAGGCCACCTGCTAATATAGACACAGCCCAAAGAGGCTGCCCTGCCGCTTTCTAACCCTCTCACTGCTTAAATGGGGGAACAGAGCCATTTTAGGCACCATATGGTAGCCCTGCAGGCCTCCAGCTGCCACTCTACAGATCAACAGCTCAACCAAATGTCTCATGTCATATCTGGCAGCCCCACACAGACATCTCAGATACCTTAGGGAGACTAACTGGCTGGGGATGTCTATGTTTAGGCAACGGAATACCATTTTATTTAAGTATCTATTTCCCTCTAGACCAAAAAAATTGGAAGCAAATGAGATTAATTATGAGAAAAAAGGCGCTTGAAATATTATGGTGAGTTCTATAAAATAAAATAAAATAGAATAAAATAGAATAAAATAAAATACCTTGTAAAATTCTCTCATATAAAACCCTTGGAGAATTTTTTAAAAAAAACTTTGTACTTTAAAAAGTACAAAAAGTCTAATTTGGGCAAATGAAAAGTATTGTTTTGTACTTCAAGAAACTCCTGAATTGTACAAATAGTGTTTATTGTTCAGTAAGGACTGGATTCACTGACTTTAATAGAACTATTGAGAAGCTTGATATTAAGTTTGTGTGTGTGTACTTCACTGGTCTAACACCTCTGCTGCTCTGAGGACTGTAGAATCAGGATCTTTGCAGGACCACATCCTAAAGCTAGGTCTATACTAGTAAATAAGTAAATTATCAAATTGCTAAACTTATTGGGGTAGTAATAAAAGAAACATGCTTTGGCATGTCCTTTGCCCTAAGGAGAATAAAATAGAATAAAATAAAATACCTTGTAAAATTCTCTCATATAAAACCCTTGGAGAATTTTTTAAAAAAAACTTTGTACTTTAAAAAGTACAAAAAGTCTAATTTGGGCAAATGAAAAGTATTGTTTTGTACTTCAAGAAACTCCTGAATTGTACAAATAGTGTTTATTGTTCAGTAAGGACTGGATTCACTGACTTTAATAGAACTATTGAGAAGCTTGATATTAAGTTTGTGTGTGTGTACTTCACTGGTCTAACACCTCTGCTGCTCTGAGGACTGTAGAATCAGGATCTTTGCAGGACCACATCCTAAAGCTAGGTCTATACTAGTAAATAAGTAAATTATCAAATTGCTAAACTTATTGGGGTAGTAATAAAAGAAACATGCTTTGGCATGTCCTTTGCCCTAAGGATGACTGACAGAGAGCAGCCCTTATCTCCAAAATGGGTTGGCCACAGGCAAACAGGGATGCTCCAGGGGCTGACCATGCTTGGGACTGCGTAGCAGAGGCTGGTGGCCACAGGCCAGTGCTGTGTTATGGGCTAACCTCCCAGTCCTGCACAATGACCACACGCCAAAGCTGCTGAAAACCAGTTTTATCTACCAAGACATAGCCTAAATTTCTTAATCTGCATGGAATTATTTGGACCTTCAGGTCTTCTAAGCACTGAAACCAAAATCCTGACCTCTTGTGGCCATCAGATTACCCAGCAAAGCAGTTTATAACACACAAAGCAGGTGATGCTCTTGATGGGCGTGTGGGTATTCGTGTATCCCTGCTGCTCCTCTCCCAGACCTGCCTGAGTTTCAGCAGCCAGTGACAAACCTCTGTATTTGTTGTAAATGTAAATTAAAGTAATAGCATAGTCTTTTTAGACTCTGTGGACAAAAATGTGGCAGAAATGCCACAGAGATGACCAGTATGATTATGCACATTAACATCCTGCATGTGGCACACAAATCCCTTGCAGACCTTGAATTCTAACAAAGACATGAGAAAGGGACATGTTAGTTTGGTCTACCTTGCTTTGCTGTTCTGTTTGTCTGCCTAAGTAGCTTTGGGTTGAAGAAGAGCATAGACTATGAATATATACTACATTTATGGAATTAATTGTATATGATGCCACTCATTGCATATATATTATCAGCACTTTTTTTAAATACAAACCTACATTTTTAAGACCTCAGCATCAAAAAAACAGGCAGTCTGGCTTCATGTGCAGGTTGCATAAGGAGAAACGGCTTTTAGCGGCGTTCCTCAGGCCAAGTGATCTCTTAACTGGAAAAGCTAAGGCTACAAAACATTAAGGGCCAGCACACTGTTTGTATCCTAATCATCCATGTGCAGTGATGTCCCTGTATGTGAATTTATTTTATCCAGGACTGAATACCTGAATGCTTGATAATTTCTAAAAGAAGTGGAGCACCTACAACTATGTATTTCCAGTCTGCATGTATGCCAAATCCCAAAGCTACTGTTATACAAATAATACACCAAATACAAAAGTGTATATTACCAGTGAGTATAAATGTGTTATATTAATAGCATATACTCACAAACATTAAACAGTTCATGAATAAAATGTGGGTTTAGAAGTTTTTCTTTCTATCACCTTGCATATATAGATTGGATACAGGAACTGCAGTGCTGAGTACATTTTTATTTACAGGACAGATTCATTGATAATTGCACTTGCTTACCACAGGAAAGTAAGTAAAAAATAGTGTTTTAACTCAAATTTACATGTTAGTTTTGTTATTTTTGGATCTGCAGTTCACTTCTGATCCCACAAAGGCTTATCCATGTGTTTAGTTTTATACTTAGGAGTAACAATAGTAAAACTAATGTACATAAAAATAAGCCTTTGGAGACCTGAACTCTTGATGGTAGCCTGCTTTCCTATTTGACATGTACAAAAACCCACACGAGAAAGAAAAGGTAAAGTGAAAAGGTACAATCACTCCCATTGCTCAGGTTCTATGAGGTTTTTCATTTCACATTCTCTCAAAAGAACAGAAATTCGTGTTAACAAAGCTATTAATAGGATAGACAAAATGGTTTGTAGAAAAAACATTTTAGCAATCATTTATCAAATGCTTTTCATTTCAGGTTCTTCTCAGGTCTCTCTTTCTAGTATGTCAGCATCCCCCTGTTTCCCTCTGAAATTAATTGATATTTCAGTTGCATACATTGACAGGCTTGGATTTTATCACTTAGAAGCCAGATGCTTCTTGGCCCTCATTTATGACTCGTTTTTTGCAGGATGCCCATGACAGCAGCAGCTGCTCATCCTCTGTTCCAGTAAACACCACGGGGCCACTGAACTCTGTTCCTCGACATTACGATCATTTCATTGTTTTACTGGTGGGTGACATTTCAGCTTCCCCTTGGGCACCTAACGCTCCTGCTGGAGTCCAGTGAATTCTGGCACACAGTGGATGGGAGAACAGGTTCTTCTGACGATGAAGATGCAACACGGCAGCATCTTGAAATGTCGCAGTGTCAGAGAGCGCTGAGGTGCTTTGTACATGACTGTACTACGTTTGTGGCTTTGCTGAGAATGCTGAACAACATGGGAATGGTATTCTGCCTTATACAGAAAAGTACCAGCAGGCAACAGTGAAACAGATAACCTGCCCAGATTGCTGTTGACAGAAGACAGACAAGATTCTTTTGTGGGATGAAACACATCACAGTGCATTTTCAGGTAGCAAAAATAGAGGGACAATAAAAAGTAAATTTTAAGTGCTATTACACAGAAGTTGCTTTCACAAAGTGCAGTGGTTTTTAATTAGTTGTAGCACTGTCTTGAGAACCTCTTCCCTGGAGGGGCTGGCATCGACCTCTTGGCACGCAGGATCCACCATCCTTCTGTATGACTCTTCAACTCTGTTTAAAAACCAAGGGAGAGAAACGAAACTACAGATTGCAGGGATATGAAATGGCATTAGTCATCAGTCTCGGAAGAAAGTGTTTGTGCTGCAGAATGAAATCTACTGCAAAGAGCAATAAAGCATTAGTAGCTATTACGATGCGAACCTCAAAGCACGTTGTTTCCTCGACACTGATTCCCAGAGCTCTATCCCTATGCATGTGGTGTGGCATTAAAGCATTTCTTTCTTTACAGCTTAGCCCTGGATACTGTCCGGTACAGCAGTACAGTGGACAACCTGCTTCTAACACCTGAGTTAATTTATTTAGAGCCTGCTAAGGTTGATCTCAGCTTTGAGTCACTGGAGAACTGGATTGCAGAGTTGATGCAACATTTAACCCTTTCCTCTGACCAACTTTGCTAACCAGATGAATACCAGAATGAAATACAGGATGAAAACCTCCTCGCTTAGACTGTAAGCCTTCTCATAATGCAGAACTCTCCCACATTTAGTCTATGAGGATGTGAATGAGAATGTGAATATAATTTTCTATATTCCCACAATAATTAATAATGCCAAACATGCAGGCCACAAGTTGTAAGATGAATCAAGCAAAATTCTGAATGTTCTCATATTCAGGTTGACATAATTAACAAGTAGAAATAACCAAAGGCTTTCTGATGGGAATAAGAAGTAAGAGAATTAAGACATGAAGGATTCTTAAATGGCAGCATGTTCCTTTGGCTCACCCATCCCTCTGCAGGTCCCTCTATAGGAACTGCATGTCCGCACAGAGCTTCTGTCAAAATTAAGCGATGCATATTTTTAAGGTATATCGTCACTAGAAACATTAAAAACCTAGAGGTAGATTTCAGCTTAGCTATTTGTAGATACGGACACCTGCATTCAGGTGTCTAAACAGAGGTATCTCCAAGAGCACTGGATATTTAAATTTCCACTGTAGACAATGATGACCTCATCAATACATTTGGCAGAGCCTAGACAGCAATTCAGCTTAGGCATAGGAAAACCTTGTGCTGTGAGTGGGACATTTTGCTACTGATCCCATAGGAGCCAAGATTGCCTCCCTCCTCTTATGCCTCATTAAGGTGTACCTTTGGCGAAACAAGCTGTTGGCTTCCAGCTCAGCTTCCTCCTTTGTTTTCTCCAGCCCCCGACGCTGAAGCCTCCGGTCTCGCTCCTCAGAGTCAACAGTCAGGAGAAGAACAAGATCGGGTTTGAGCAGATCCTCAGGCCACTGGTACACCTCATCATCAACTGGTGGAAGATCCTGGACTTTCCCACTTATTTCAGTGGCAATTGTGTAGGCAGCCGTGCTGTGCCAGTATCTGTCGGGCAAATACAAACCAGAGAGAGAAGTTTTGAAGGGGACACTAATTCTTCAGTAACATGGGGGACAGGTGTTGATATAAAGACAAGTGCAATAATGACTAGGTAGGTAACAATGTCATTTTGAAGGGAACGGTAAAGAACAATTCTGTGCCATCCATTTTTTCTTAACAGAACGATAACACACAAATGCAATATTTGGAATTACTGTGAATTATTAATTAAAACATATGGCAGAAACTAAACATTAAGCAAAGAGTGTTCAAGATACTCCTATTGAAAGAAAGTCTTCTCACATAATGAGAGAAGTCAAAAGAATTACATTACATGTTCAAACCCAATACTCAAGAGTCTCTTTTTTGTGGTTGCCATTCTTCATCCAACAGATTTGGTAGAGAACATGCAGTCTTCAACCACATCTGAATGAAGACAGACTTTATTAATGGCTACGCATTTCACTTGCATTTAACGTTCCCACCATTATGTGGCACTGTATTTCATATATTTCAGTGGTTTTGAGGCTGGTTAAAAATGACATACGTATGCAAACAACTTCTGAGTTTGTGTGTTGTGGGGAATACTCACAGTACATCTACTGAAACAAGCCAGGGGTTTCAAAGTGCATCTAGACTTTCTTTATTAAGAGTAATACTGAAAGCTGCCGACACAGTTACTGAAAACAAGAAATAACATAAACAAAGCCAAAAAAGTGGGAAGCGTATTTGTGGCTTTTTTAAGTTTCCACTGTAGACAATGATGACCTCATCAATACATTTGGCAGAGCCTAGACAGCAATTCAGCGCACCCTGAGGGAGTGCAATTCAGGTGCCTCAGGTGCAATTCAGTTGCCTAAGCAAATGTATCTAGTACTGCTTGAGATGCTCTGGACTATCTCACTTAGCTTCCAGTTGCTGGTCCAGAAAGGGCCCACAGGTCCTGCCTCGTATCTTCCAGCCTCGTGTAAGTGTCTCAGATCATATAAAATGGCTCTAGATGCTTCTGCTGTATCTATCTCGATCATTCTAATCCACCCATATCTCAGACGCTTCTTCGAGATAAGCATGATCAGCAGCCCTCATTTTCCTCGGGTTTGTCACAGAGCCCTGCTTCGGCTCAGGCTGCACAGCCCACGCCTCCGCTATTCCCAACTGAAGAGGTAGCACTTTTTATGTGTGCTAAAGCCAGTTACAAGTATTGCATTGATGGAACTCTCCCAGCTTACTGCTGTCATAAGTATTACCCTTAAGAAGATGTCATATTTATCTGACTACCTGCGAAGTAGCACTTCCAAAAAAAAAAAAAAAAGAAAAAAGAAAAAACCCAGAGACTCTCACTGATGATTTCTGCCTGTAACACTGAACAACTGTATGATGGCACCGATACAAGAGGGCTTCTTAAATATACAAACCTGTCTATGATCACAGGTGCCTGAGTGGATGCTTTTGCTATTTCTGAAGCAAGAATGTAGTTGCCCGCAGCATAAAATGCTCTTTTAATGGGTGCTGGCTCATCGTCAAATATTGCCCTCCATTGGCTGATGCAAGGCGGTGGAGACCTTAGCAGAACGCCGTTCAGGGAATTCTTAACAGACTGGGTTACGGTGGTTTTGCCTGCATTTCATTTACAGAAGGAAGCATTTGTTATATTACATATCGGACACAACTGGGTTTTAAAAACTGAAAAATGCTCCTATCTGTTTACTGGGAGCACAATTTCTGACACGTGACTACATAACCTCAGTATCTTCTGATAAGGTTTTCAGTGAAAAATGATTATGAGTCTGGTTCCATGAATTATTACTCCACTTCCTACTCTCGGGGCCTTCCTTCCCTCCCTTGTGCCAGCTTTCTGTCTTTGCTCCTTTAAATGCATTAAATGCACAGCAATTTCTCGATATATCTATTTACAGTATTTTTCTAGGTCACAGTCCATGTGGATGTTGCAATGCTGTTGCTCAATACTTTCCTTTTAGAGGGCATTTTCAGTTCTCTTTAACTGAAAATACAGAAAACAAAGTTATTCAGAGTCAACTAGTATTTCTCCCTGAGACAAACTGCTGCCACTTTCCCACGCTGCCACTGTTCTAGGTCATCTATTTGAAAACTCTCCAGTACCAGTATGTTTCATCATCTGCACAAGAAATTTAATTTCCAGTACTCCACTCTTTCTATTCTTTCATTTACATAGATAGAGAATTCATCCACTGAATAGACTGTTTAATCTTTTACAAGACAGAGAAGACAGGCTGGGATTTATAGTTACTAATTCTTTCAAATCTGTCACAGGTTTCCAGGATTTTTTGAGTTTTTAAGCCTTATGCCTGGCTGAAAGCCACGGCGGCTGCTCCTTCCAACACCTTCTCCTTCGCGGCTCCTCAACCACACGTTGCTCTTACCCGTGGCATCCAGCCCCTCAAAAACCACGACGGGAAAAGCTCCCTTCTTCTGGTGCTCGGGGCATTTCTCCAGCAGGTCGAGCACCGCTCCAGCCTCCGGGATCCGCCCTGCGCACTGCAAGGA
>NW_009259798.1:14795-18400 GCF_000687185.1 Egretta garzetta
GTCGCCAAAAAAAATTAATAAAATAAAATCAGCGCAAATATACTCTGCTGCTTCGGACTGGCCCCGAGAGACAAGCGAGCCGTAAACCAGCTTGAAAGTGGTTTGCTGTGTTGCAGTGCCCAAGCAGCACCCGGCCGCCAGGGCGTATTGGTAGCTTAAGCCCCTGGCTCTGTTACTCAGTGCCTTCATAACAAGGCTATCGGACTCAAATAATTTGGGAAGTAAAATGGACTCAGACTAGAGGCTCTTCTCACCCATTTTGTCTCCAGCACTGGAAGAATGACATGCTGTGCATAAGCCTGGCTTACCCATGGTCCCTTCCCCTAGTGCTCATGCTTCGCCAGCGTCATAGAATCTTAGAATCGTTTAGGTTGGAAAAGACCTTCAAGATCATCAAGTCCAACCGTTAACCTAACACTGCCATCCCACCACTAAACCATGTCCCTAAGCAGCTAAACCATGTCCCTAAGCAACAGTCACAGGATTAGGAACATTAGCACATCTTCACCTCTTCCTTTCAGCACCTATTTATGGACCCTTGCTGCATAAATCTGCCAAAACCCCTTATTGACTCTGCGATGCAGTCTACCTCGACAAACCCCTGTGGTCTCAAATTCCAGCAGTGCACAACTTGTTGCATATAAACAATTTTCTTTTATCTGTTTTAAACTCGTACCCTACTGGTTTCAGTAAGTGCCTCCTTTTAATAATATTGCTGACTTTGGTGAATAACAGTTCAACATTCAGCTTAGTTATCATCCTCATGGTTTTGTCAAGCTCACTCAGATTTTCCCCCCCAGCTTTTTCATGTCAGAAATGAGAGCCCCCATCTCTTGTAAGGCAGCTGCTTCATCCTCTTGATCATGTAGATGCAGGGATAATTTCTCTAACTCCCTGAGGTCCTGCTGAGATCTGCAGACCTGAACTGTACTGGTAGTCAAGTACAGCTAGCTATACATACCACGGCTTCACAGAAAAGCAAAAGAATGCCACCTGCCTTGTTCTCAGTACCTTTCTGGATGGTACTAAGCTTTTTGTTGACTTTTTTTGCTGCTGCCTCCCACAGCCATTGAGGGGTAGCAATGGTGACTCTGAGATCTCTTTCCTGAGGTGTAAGTGCCGCTGCTGAGCTCAGCATTGGGTACATGAGGTTTCGATTTTCTTTTGTTACGTTCATTGCCTTACCTTTACCTACACTGAAGGTTACTGACACTTTTCTGTCCATTCATTTTTGTGAGGTCCAATTGACTTGCAGCCAAGTTTCATTTCAAAAGTGTTTGAAAAGCTGGCTGTGTTCCTCACTGACCTGTCTGGCTCCTTGCTCCTCTGTTTTTGTCTTTACCCTTGCCCTCCCTGCTGACTAACCGGAAAGAACTCACTTTCGTTTTCCCTTTTCCTCTCGCACCACCGTGGTATAAGCCTTGTTTACAAGCATTCCTGAGCCGAGCTGGTGGTGCTTTCTTCTTCATTTATGATATGCTTATGAGTTCATTTATAATAGGTGTATGATGTCTGTCCTCCTGGCTAATTATTTAGAAGTATCTTCTTGCAAGATTTTAGGTCTTTGCCATCAGATTACACACAACCAGTTCAGGTAAAAATCTAGGAAAAGAGAGTTTGCCTTTTATATGCAAGATAGATCTTCGTATTTAAAATCAGTGTAGAGAATATGAATCTGTTTTGAAATTAACTTATGGTAAGTATTTTTCAATTTCTTCCCAGGGACCTTTATCATTTTGCCTTATGTATAATATGAAATGATGTCGAAGAGCAAATGTTGAGCAAATAAAGAGCAAAACCACTGTTCTGGAGCCTCTTCACATCTCTGAGGGCCCGCTGTGCTTGCATGTAGTTATAGGGAAGAGACACAAGAAGAAGCCATATGACCATTCAAAACATTTTTGATCCACGCAAAGCAGAAAAAGAGGAAAAACCCCTGAAATTTAGTCAATGTGTAACATTAAAAATTTATCTAAGTGCACAGCCGTGAAATGTAGACAAACAGCTGTCTGAGACACATGGCAGGAATGATTTAAGTTGAAGGCCCAAAAAATGCATAGGTACATAAAATACACACAATTTTCATGTAGAATAAGCTTTAAAGGACACCAGTAAAGGGCCCTCCAGTAAAGATAAAGGTCTGTGGATAAGATCATAATAACACAGAAGTTCGTATAGTGTCAGGCCAACAGACCCTCCTCTTCTGCCCATTACAGTGGTCAGTGCCAGATGTTTGGGGAAGAGTATGGAAAGGACATAGAAGGATCCTTCTCCCAACATCTTGTCCCAGATTCTAGGAGTCATCTGTTCAAATGCTTTCTGAGCTGGAGATCACACACACACCATTAAGGACCCATGGTGGAATTCTTTCAAATGTGCCTAACTTGTATCTATATTTACATTGGGTGTTTCATAATTTGATTGCATGTGGGTTTTAACTTTCTGTTTGGTAATTTCAGTGGCATGCCTTAAATTTGTGCATCCTGAGGAGGGATGAGTCACGGCAAGTACAAGGTCCTTAACAGAATCCCATTTATGGTGCTGCAGATGCAACAGGGAGAATCATTTCCAGCTGGAAGTGGAGTGAGAAGCAATGCATTTATTAAATGCTACAAACTACATCTGCCATTGTGTGACTTGCCTGGTTGTCCTTGGAATATTTCTGGTCCTCAGAAGTGATGTGATGGCTTCTCCTTTAACCTTATTTATGTTACTGGTTCATGTCAGTAATTTGCTTTTCCTAGTAAGATACAGTTTGACTGGAACCGCCAACTAGCCACACCAGAGAAAGTGATCTCTTTTATTTAAATAAATAAAAAGACATTATTTAGATAAATAATATATCAGTTTTAAAGTTTTGCTTTCCTACCAACTAGGGAGAACAACAGCGTTATCCATGTTTATCCAGTTGAATTATTCCATGCTAGTTGCGTACCTATGTACCATCCAGTGTACCATTACTACCATTATTCAATAATTTTTGTAAAAATTATGTTGAAAAGGATTTTTGGTGTGGATTTGCAGAACTGAAACATTTTGAGTACTGGGACTCCATTGTCCCACTATAGGATGACTTCTATAGGAAAGAAAGAGAAGGAATCAGGCCTCCTACTGCTTTAAAAGAGGGTCGTGCTTTTCTGAGCATCTTCTAGAAGGCTCTAGGACAGAAAATGTCATTACGGGTCTTGCTTGCAGCACTCCTTGTTGTTTCAAAGCTAGTGCAGAAAAATGCACATTTGTGTTTCCTTGTAGGTCTCACCTCTAGCACATTAGCTAGAACAGTTTGGGAAGTAAAATGGGAATGTCTGTCTTCTTCCTGCTAGGACTTGTCCATCCGTAAGGGGCACATGGATCCGATACACAAACACTTTGTTCAAAAGTGGTGATGTTTTAATTTACTGAGTCCTTGAGCGACACTCTTCTGACGTGCTCTTGGAGTGTTTGTGTATCGGATACACGTCTTGTGTTGAGAGAAATTGGTAACCATCAGGGATGTTTAAACTTCCAAGGGCTCAGGGCTGTCCCTGCGAGGGGCGGGGGAAGGTTACCCAGGCTCAGCCCCCCCCGCCCCCCCCCTTCACGGGTCGCCCTTGCTGGCCAGAAGA
>NW_009259798.1:19162-26493 GCF_000687185.1 Egretta garzetta
TGTCCCTGCGACTGCCCGGCCCGGGTCCCTCCTCGGGTGGCTGCAGTCGGGCACCGCCAGCGCACGGAAGGAGCGGGTGGTAGGCAAGCGGGGGCTGACGGCGTCGTTCTTCGGCCCTTTTCTAGGAATGGAGAAAATTAACTTCTCGGGAGGGGAACCGTTTCTTCAGGACCGAGGCGAATTTGTAGGCAAACTGGTCCAGTTTTGCAAGCAAGAGTTGAAGCTACCAAGCGTCAGCATTGTCAGCAACGGCAGCCTGATCAGAGAGCGGTGGTTCAAGAAGTACGGTAAGGAAAAACCACTGGGGACAGAAGCACTGCTGGGGTTTGGGAGCCTCCTCGGGGCAGCCGCACCGAACGATGGTCTTTGGTGCGAGTGGGAGACAGTTTGTTAGTGCTTCATTTACAGTAAAAACAAACCAAACGTAAATACCAGTGAAATATTGTTAATTATATGTTGTGAATGTAGGGGGTACTTTGTACTATGGCCTCTTTGGTATAATAGTATAATAAAATCGTAACTCAGACTGTCTCCATGATGCTGGACACACACACACAAGATACGTGTTTTGATGTGGCTGCTGTGGTTTCACAGAACTGTATTTGCATGGCACTTGGTGACAGAACATGAGGGAGTGAAAGTGGGCGGAGTCCTGACAGCTTTTAACTGAAGGACTGAGTACTAATCAATTTTTAAAACTTTTTTTCAGGTGAATATTTAGACATCCTGGCAATTTCATGTGATAGTTTTGATGAGAATGTCAACGTTTTAATTGGCCGTGGTCAAGGAAAGAAGAACCATGTGGAAAACCTGCATAAACTGAGACAGTGGTGCCGAGATTATGCTGTTGCTTTCAAAATAAACTCAGTGATCAACAGATTTAATGTTGAGGAAGATATGAATGAACAGATCAAGGCACTCAACCCTGTGCGCTGGAAGGTAAGAACGTGCTGTATACCATAGGTTTCCTGTTCAGAGAAAAGTAGTGATGAAGTTCTGGAGTTGTCTGAACCTCTAATGACCTCAGTCAGATCTCCAGCTCCTGCTTGGGCTAGCATTAGTGGACTTTTTGTCTAAAGTTTCTTGTCTAAACCCCTTGTTGACTCTGCGATGCAGTCTACCTCCACAAACCCCTGTGGTCTCAAATTCCAGCAGTGCACAACCTGTTGCATATAAACAATTTTCTTTTATCTGTTTTAAACTCTCAACTTCAGAAATTTATCTAAGTGCACAGTCGTATAATGTAGATAAACAGCTGTCTGAGACACGTGGCAGGAATTACCTAAGTTGAAGGCTACAACTGCCCAAAAGGAGGCTGTAGTGAGGTGGGGGTTGGTCTCTTCTCCCAAGTAACAAGCAATTGGATGAGAAGAAAAACAGCCTCAAATTGCACCAGGGGAGGTTTAGATTGGATATTAGGAAAAATGTCTTTACAGAAAGGGTTGTCAGGCACTGGAATGGGCTGCCCAGGGAAGTGGTTGAGCCCCCATCCCTGGAGGTATTTAAAAGATGGGTAGACGAGGTGCTTAGGGACATGGTTTAGTAGTGGACAGGTATGGTTGGACTCAACGATCTTTAAAGGTCTTTTCCAACCGAATGATTCTATGATTCTGTGATTCCATGATTTGAGGTTCAATCAGATGTTAATTTGAGCTTTTATTTTCTGTGCACTTAAGACCAGAGTAGCTAAGATTTCTGTGGAAACCTGGTCAGAAACCAGGACTGTGTAATTACATTTAGAACTATGTAATGTTAATTTGCTAAAAATAAATCTGCACCGTGCCCTTCATATAGTATTCACTTATCACAATTTGTGTCAGTGTGGCTCCACTGACAGAAAAATTAAAGACATCGCTACTGAGACAACCGAAGGTTTTTGTCATGGTGACAGTCTCTTATACTCAAGGCAAGTGAAGACATCAAGTCTTGACCAGGTGCCTTTTGTCTTCAGGTATTCCAGTGCCTGATCATCGATGGGGAGAACAGTGGTGAGGATGCCCTGAGAGAAGCAGGGAACTTTGTTATCAGTGATGAAGACTTTGAACAATTCCTGCATCGCCACAAAGATATCTCCTGTTTGGTACCGGAATCTAATCAGAAGGTAAAATTGATACTGTCCATTTGTGACTTTATTTTGAAATCAAGTTGGAAAGGTGGAAAAGAACTAGAAGCTTTCATGGCAATTAATGCTTTCCCTATTAGTATTGGCTTAGAAGAGGTACAGTACAACTTTGTCAGCAACTGGGTTTGTTATGGTAGAGGTCAAGGTTTTTAATTTAAGGCCTTTGCAATTGGATAGCTCTTCCCCACCAGGGCACAAGAGCCTGAAAAAGCTTTGAAGGAATACTCATTTTTCAGTAGAATGGAATTTTGGTTTGTATATTAATTTATTTTTTTCTTTTGATCTATTACAGATGAGGGATTCATACCTCATTTTGGATGAATATGTAAGTCTTGCGATGCTTGGTGTTTCTATGCTAATATATGTACATATACAACAGTGATAACCAATCCTATTTACTGTGTACTCTAGAAAATAATTTTACCATGTAGTACAAGGAATAGATGTAATTTTTTTCCCATCAAACATACTGGGAACTTGAATTTAAGTATGACCTAAGGAGGAGTTGCCATCAGGTTGCATGCATGATCATCGCATCATGATGTATATCTTTGCAGGATGTCTTTGCTGTTTTTCTTTATAGATTAAAAATGCAGAACTTGTCCTGAAAGTTAAGTGTCAAAGAGCCTACTTAGTTTACATGTAACTGAAGAGGAAACATTTAATCTTCAGGAATTATGGCATGGCTTTGTTCCTGCTAAGATGTGTCAGTGTGTCTAACTGTGAACTTCTGAGCCTTCTAAAGACTGCAGTGAAACCATTCATGCACTTCCATATGCTTTTGTGGGATTGCAGTGCAACTTGTTTCATTCTATAGAAAAACTAAGCTTTTACAAATTGCCTTTCTAATGTCTTATTTATTGATGTTCCAGATGCGTTTTCTAAACTGCAGAAATGGACGGAAGGAGCCTTCCAAATCTATCCTAGATGTTGGCGTAGAAGCAGCTATAAAATTCAGTGGATTTGATGAGATGATGTTCCTAAAAAGAGGAGGAAAGTATGTGTGGAGTAAAGCCGACATGAAACTGGACTGGTAACCCGATACACTGAGTTGGGGCAGGTGCATTATGTAAAGAAAATGGGTGTGTATATATGTATATATGTATTAATCCTTTTAACTACACTTGGTATATTATATGGATCGATGTTCAGTATTATTCCATATGTGAATGTGTTAAATGTTTTTAAAATGTAGATTATGTTCTTATCTATTTTTCGGTCGAACATTTCTAAGTACCTACAGAGCTTTCACATAAACAGACCTCTGAAATCGACTTTCTCGTCCATCGTATGAGGGACTTAATGGCAGACCATTTAGGCAATGTCACACAGGGAACGTTTTTAAGATAAAACATAAGTGTGCATGCCAGAAACCAAACGAAACCCCACCCTGATCTCTAATTCATTATGAACAGCTGTAATGATACGTAAGTGGAAACGCTTATCAGGGAACGTATTCTGCCTCGGTCGTATGGAAAGGTAGCTTGCAGTTCCTGACTCGATCACGAGAGGGCCAGCTGGCAGTCCTTTGCAAGCAGCCCCTGCCGCCTTCAGGGGTAATAAGAGGGTCAGAATCTAGCAATCATTATCTGGAACAATATATTTACAGGGAAATCAAGATGAAAAAATTGGCAATTTTCATTCCTTAAGACTTAACTGTAAAAGCATCTGTTGTTCTCCTCACTCTCCTCCATATACACACATGATATTTGCAAAAAATGTTGGGGGATGTAATTTTCTGTGAAAATGTGTTTTTAGTCATGGAAAAAATACTATATTTGTCCTAAAACGTAAAAGTGCATTTTACCCAGTGATGACCAACTTCTTATTTCAGATTGGCAATGACCTTAGTTCTAACAAATATTTAGAGTGAAAACAAGGTTTGCATTTTATTCATAACTTCCTCCATTTTCCTTTTCTCTGCAAATATTGATTTAAAATTTTTAACATTTTTTCTCTCCCCATATATACAGTTCTGATGAAGATCCCTTCTGAAATTAATTAATCCCACGTAGCACACCTAATATGTATCTTCTGTGGCATGCTGGCTGTGTTATGCCGCATGTTTTTTATTTTGCTAAGCCATGGAATACAAAAAACAACATTCATATATCATGTAACCTTGCTTTAATGGTTGCTTGGCTCGGTAATCGTTCTTACGTGCTGGTTACAAACATGCAGGTATTAAGTGAAACAAATTGGGTGTTGTGATAGCTGCCTTTGATTTTAAGAGCTGGCAGCATCAGTATAAAAAAGACAAAAGTCAAAAACCCCTGCAAAACCAGTAATCTAATATGCTGCCCTTGTTCTTGGCTTTCTGGCAATTTTTATGGCTTTATAATTACAGTTTTCTAAATTTAACTAGTCCCATCCGCCCCAAAGCTCTGTATGAATAAGATAAGCATTGTACAAAGCAGAAGTGAGCTGGCACTACTCATTCTTACTGTCCCTTCAACTCAATGCCTGGACTGTCTCACACGTTTCAGTATTTGCAGCAGCTGGGAGCCAGGATGCATCAGATGTACCATGTAGCGAAAATGACACCTTCTGTCCTTTTTCTGATAATGCTAGCTTATTTTTTTTTTAAAGAGTATTTCAAGAGAAATTATTTGCATTCACCTAATGCTTCCTCAAAGTTGAAGGGGAAAGCACATTAAGTAGGAGCTGCTACTTCTGAATAAAGGAAGGTGCATCTCTGAATGCACTGTGAAAATGTTTCCATTTCTAATTCCTTCAGTTTCTATTTTTACGACCCTAAGTGTATATATACTGTCTCAGCGGTGCTCTTTTGTCGCTTTGTATTTTGCATTTTGCAATCACAACATTTCCTAGACACTTAAATTTAATTTTTTTTTCTTGTATTGATACTAAGTGACATTTAAAATGTGGCCCACACACATTAACCCCACAGTCTTTTGGCAGCTGTTTCGCTGACCTCCATTGGAGTTCTGCCTGAGTAGCAACTACGGGCAGCGCAAATTTATGTAACTGTGGGGTTTGACTTCCTCTGCGTTCCCATTGCTCAAACGTTAAACTGAGCCTCTTCCTCAGCATCTATGCTGCGTGATAGAAAAGAAGCATTTTCCTTTGCTGCTGGCTCAGTCCCAGCATGGGGAAAGATTTAGTGCATGAATGTACCACTAAATCTACCAGCTTGCTGCTTCTGCAGAAAATGCCAGCTGTATCCCAGCACGCAGATGTGAGGTGCACAAGCTCCCATTCAGATCCAGAAATCCTGCCATTCTTTGCTTTGCATTTTTCTCTGTAAACGGCTATTCTTTCACTGCAAGAGATCCTCTGTGCCTGCGGAGGAAGCTGCAGGGTGAACAAACTGGAGCTGAAAATGTGAAAATCCAATAAATAATGTAAAGACATTGAAGATGTTTTTTTACCAGAAGGTTCTAAGTTCTTATTTTCTTAAAATCTTGAGGATTTTACATCGCCCCTTGCTACCATACATAATTAAGAAAAAGTTTCTGCTCTGTGTGATGCTGTTTTCCAAAGGAAATGCTGGTCCTGTACATTGGAAATGAAGATTTTGACACAACACAGCTGACAGACGGTCCCTGAAGTTAAAGACTAGCTATTGGTATTTTTATATGCAAAATTCACTTTTGAGTAAAATCTCAACATTCTTTTTGGCTACAGCTTGATTAACCTAGTTTTTTTAATCTATGAACACAGTTCACGTTGGAAGAAAAATGGCCTTCAGGCTTTCATGCTTTGGGCCTAACTTTCAGCACAGGACTAGAAAAATAATACTGAATTCAGTAGAGCTACTCCCAAACTTAGAGGTCACACGCACATTGTGATCCTGAAGAGTCAGGATGTAAATTTAAGTCCTGTAAACAGAGACATGCTTAATTGTATTTTCATGTGTAATCTCATGGTATTGCAGCTAAGCACTTCTGGAAGATGCTGAATTGGGAAGGAACTTACACTGTAGTTTACCAGCTTTCTGCAGCTGCTCATATTTGTAAAATTTGTAGAGAATAAGCGTTTGGGAGAATGAGTTACTTCAGTTAAAATCATCATGAATATACCTTGAGTAATGAATAAAACTGTTGTTTAAGATGCATTTTAAATGCCCTCTTTTTCAGTGTGAAGGATGCTTGATATATTTGAATATTACAAATGATGACTTTGCAAATATACTGTCACATAATTAGTGCTAAATATTTCATGAGTGTGTTGCACATTTCAATAAATGTTTCTATTTTCTTAAGTTCGCCTGTAATTTCCTTTTTTTTTTTTTTTTTTAAATATAACCCAGAACCATAATAGCAGAATGTGTGGCTGCATTCACAAGGGATCTGCAATTCTGGATGCAGTCTGTATTTAGTGGAGGGGGCTGCTTGCGTGGTGCCAAGGGCAGCATGGAGGCTGAAATGGAGAACAGTGGTGGCGATTCTGCTGGTGGTGAGCAGCATTCGTTACACGCTTGAGCGGACTGGGCTGTGTTGGGAGAAGACTGTTAAAATACCTTGTGCTGTTCAGACGACAGCCATTACGAAAGACACAACTCTCCATAAATATCTGAGGAGAAAAAAAAAATTAATCTTCTGGTATGGTAAATAAGAGACAAAAGCTAGTCAGTTTAGAGGAGGGGTAAAGACAAGTGGCTTCTCGAGCTCATCTCCTGTCTTCAGGCTGCAGTAATAAACTCCTGTGGTAGACAACCTGAAATGGAGCTTTTCACAGTAATCGGTTGTGTATGTGGGGAGCTTTTTTTCCCCCTCTGCAAGGTTTTTTTCCTGCATGTTCTAGTGGAGCTGAGGTGCCCTGGAGCAGAGCCGCAGCGCGATGCTTTACGCCTCCTGCCTCCCCGCCTGCCTTCACCGACCCCACGACCTCCGCAAGGTGCCCCCCGGGGCCTGCTGTCTCGTGTCACCCCTGCTGCGGCTCGGGCAAGGGCGCAAGCCGCGTTTTGCCTAAATCAACCAGACAGCTCCTATTCATCTCTCCAGCTCAGCGTGTTCCCTTTTGTGTCTCCGTGCATTCCAGAAGCAAGCCGGTCGCCCTTCCCCGCAAGCAAGGCAAACCCTTCTGCCCCCCAGCTTTGGCAAAAATCCGTCCCTCGCTGCTCCCCTCCTGCCGCTGAATGACCTGCTGGCCCGGGGGGGGTCACGCCAGGACGGCCCGAGGTGCGATTCCTTAAACCAAAACCCCAATAAATTAGGGGACAGGAAAACGGGCAGCACGGCACGCC
>NW_009259798.1:27282-43907 GCF_000687185.1 Egretta garzetta
GTGCTCCGCGGTTCCCATAAACGAGCTACAGCGCCTTGGAGTGCGATAGCCGCTCCTCGAGGGGGTGAAAAACAATAAATAAAGGGGGGTGTGGGCTGGCATCCACCGACAGTGTTCTGAGATCCAAGTGAAGCGTGCAGTTCGGGGACACACTGGTTTGTTTGGGTTGCAGCGGTGGAAAAAGTAGGAGTAGGACTCGTTTTTAATCATAGAATCCTAGGTTGGGAGGGACCTCAAGGATCATCTAGTCCAACCTTTAAACCTTTTTTTTTTTTTCCAGTCTTGTATTTTTTTTTCCCCTCACTGCTTTTAAGAGATGCTACCGTTGACTTTTTTGAGATGTTGGAAGAAACCATATGTATGATAATAAGGGTGCCCCCCCGTCCCCAATGTCGTTTTAAATCAAGGGTATCTTATTCTTGAAAAATCATGATCGGTCTGTTTTTATTGCTTCTAAAGAACTGGGAGTGTCAGTGGGGCAGGCTGGTGGAAGAAGGTACAAGCTACATGAGTGTCCACTGTATTCTTGGAAATACTGTAATTTCTGCCCTGGAACATATTATTCCCTGTTCTGCTGCAAGCGTGAATGATGATTTCTAAATAGATCCGTTCACGTATGTTGTTCCGGTGTAGCCAAACAACTGTTTACATTGTGAAACGGATTGCTTCATTTCGGGTTAGTTTATCGGTGCTGCCCCAGGAGTGGCTGCAGCTGAAGTTAACGCTGTGCTTGGGCAGAGCGCTACTGGAGAGATTGCATCAGTAGTTCGGAGTTAAATTCCTGGTTGCTGGCCTTTCTGTGTGCTTCTCTTATGGATGGGAGATGTAGTGAAGGGGTGGAGTGGGGGGGAGAAGGATGCGTGGGGATGTGGTGTGCTGAGGGGCAGATTTGTGCCGTTGAAGAGACTGCTCTGTTTATACTGAAGTGGGACTTTACAGCGTGGGAGAACTTGAGTGGCTGCCTCCTAGTAATGTTGGGGCATCAGTCAAAGTGACCCAACTTGAAGGTTGTTAAATCCCAGACAGAAGCAAGATCAAGTGAGAAAAGTGTGTGCGTGTGTGAGGAATCTTTGCTTTTGCTTAGGTACTACTTGAAAGATACAGGATTTTTTTTTTTTTTTCATGATGAAGTTTTATTCCTTTACCCCTCTGTTCCCTGGCCATCGTGTCTCATTATCCTCTTGTGCAATCTGTATATTGTTCATGAGGGGGAGAAGCCATCTGTGATTGAAATTAGAGTACAATGGCGGATGTTTCATCTGATATAACTACTTTGAATGAGACATCCTTCAGATAAAACAAAGGGTTGATTTCTCCCCGCCCTTCTAAATCGCCCTGATGCCTATTCTGGGAGCTGCTAGGTCAAATCATGTGTTTATCATCTACATACAGCTATTGTATATCTTTGCCCTTAAGGCACGGTCTAGTATTATGAGTTATCTTCACTTACAAGCTGGATTTTTCATATTTCAGTGTTTTAAGGCAATAATTTTGAGGGGAAAAAAGACTATGTGTTTGCCTAACTGCTTTTGTTTCTAATGTTTTTTCCAGTACTACATTCCAAGTCTTTGTCATATTTTCTGTGGCTTTTTCTTTCTTTATAACTTCTGACAACTTTCCTTTTGGTTAAGCCAAAGGACAAGGCTGCTGTCTTAACCATGAGTTTTGGCTGCGGTGCCATCCTGGGGGGTATGAATGGCTTCAGTGTATCTGCTGTATTTACAAGAATGCTCTCATAGGCTGGCAGAAAACTGTTGTTTGCCCTCCCAGTGCCGATCTGGGGACAAAGAACAACTCCGATCATCCTGCAGCTCGTTCTGCACCCGTAGACCCTTTCTCTCCTAGAGACCTGACGTTGCAGGGGAATCGGAACCTGTGGTATTTCTCACCGTCTCTCCTGTGGAGTAGTACTGATAGGTAGGCAGTTGAGTTAATAGTCTGTGGTTTGATTAGGAGCTTTGCTTTTCGCTGTATTCCTTTTTGTATCTTGAGTTACAAAAATGAAAACAATTGCAAACCAACCTGCCACTCGGTTTGAATGGTTTAGTGATTCTGCTGTGCCTAACTTAGGCTGTGGTCAGTGGTGGTCAGCGGTTGTTTTTATAAGACGGGATCCTTTTCTATTCTGCTTTGCAGAAAGGAGCTCATAATGTTCATCTTTCCCTGACCTTTTGAAGGAGATCAGACAAAAATATCATAATGATAATTTCTATTTTTTACTTCTGATGACTGGGAAGAGCTGTTGAAAATATGCTTGCTCTTCTGTCTGCACACTGCAAAGTAATGGGAATGATTTTTCTATCTCCTAATCAGATCAGAAATGCTTACAGTTTTTCTTGCATACGCAGTCAGTGAATACTGGAGCTGGCAGTGCTAGTACAAAATGGGTTTTCAAATAGCTTGATTGTTTGCTGATGGTGCCATTTATGGTGGTGACACCATAAGTGTCCTTTCTCAAAAGGCTGAAGAAAATGAGGAACAGAGAAAGTGAACCACTGTGTCTGGTAGTTTTACTTACTGCGAGGAAAAAAAATTTTCATCAGATGGTTCTAGTCTTGGCAAGACAATGTTATTTCCTTTTTATAACATAATTTCCATCTTTTCATTCAAAGAATGGCGAATGGTCGCTTGTTGTTGTGGTTTAACCCAGCAGGCAGCTAAACGCCTCACAACTGTTGGCTCACACCCTCCTCTCCATCCCCCCCGTGGGACAGGGGAGAGAATTGCGGGGAAAAAGGTAAAACTTGTGGGTTGATATAAAGATAATTTAATAGGACAGAGAAAGAAGGCAAAATAACAATAATGATAAAATAATATACAAAACAAGTGATGTACAATGCAATTGCTCACCACCTGCTGACTGATGCCCAGGCCACTTTCTTTGCAGTGGCTGCAACCCCCATATTCTTGTTCTTCGTGACATCATATGGTCTGGAGTAGCCCTTTGGTCAGTTGGGGTCAGCTGTCCTGGCTGTGCCCCCTCCCAGTTTCTTGTGCACCCCCAGCCTCCTCGCTGGCAGGGCAGTGTGAGAAACTTGACTCTGTGTAAGCACTGCTCAGCAGCAACTAAAACATGAGTGTGTTGTCAACATGATTCTCATCCTAAATCCCAAACACAGCACTATACCAGCTATTAGGAAGAAAATTAACTCTATCCCAGCTGAAACCAGGACACTTGTTCCATTAAAATACTTTGCTGTTATCTCCTAGGTGCGACTATGACAGTTTAATACAATGACATCTTTTTTGTCTTGAATGGAAATTACTTATGATTGAAGAAGTGGAATAAAGCTTACTTAACAATAACTTTCTCTACGATATGATATCCAAAGATCATCTGACATACTTAGGAGTGAAGATGGGTCTTGCAGGTTGTCCGGAAAATAACAGATTCTGACTTGGCAGGTTCAGGCATAACTTTTTTCACTATAGAGAATCACAAAATCGTTTAGGCTGGAAAAGACCTTTAAGATCATTAAGTCCACCCGTTAACATACAAGTGCTCAACTTTGTTTGCATTGATCACAGGGTTGCTTGTGAGCAGTAGGTTCCAAATATATGGAGTCTTTATGTTTACTTTTGACTTTCACTTGGAAGTTTTACTGACTGTTCTGTTTCTGGAGTATTGGGGTTATTTCCTCTTTCCATAAAACTCCACAGCAAACTACAGTCTGGGAAAGCTATCACTGTGGTTCTTGGAGAAGGTTTCAGCTGACCTGTCTTTATCCCAGCTCCAGCCTCTAGTAAACAGGTCATCTGCAGCATAAAAATTGGGTAATACCTGACAACTGTTGTACACATCCAGCCCTTGTGGAGGGCTCTTATATATAGCTAGTGAGGAATATGAAGATGAATTCAGGAAAATATGTTAATGCAACAGTCCATTATTGGCCCACCATAATCTGTTACGTGATGCTTCTTCCTATGCTTGTTATTTCTGCTGTTGCAGTTTACCAGATTGTCCGCTTCATGTTTTATTGCTGGTGAGGATCCATAGAGAGGGAACCATGTGCAATTCATATCACAGATACTCATTTCCTTTTATGTATAGTTGTGTATGTGTATATATCTATAAAATATGTTGTATATAATATTTTATAAGTTATGTAACATATATATATATATAAATACTTTTTTACCCTTGAATTTCTCTAAACAATGTCTGGTAGGGGGTGGATCTGACAGAATTGTCAAAAATGATCTCATACTGTCCCACCTACACTGGCTTTCCTGAAGCACTTGTTATTGTGACTTCTGGTGTCTGTCTTTCTCTCCACACATTGCCCCTGAGGTATGTCCTTTTCAGATTTGGATAGGCTGTTAATGAAGCTTTTGTTTTGTCCAACAGTGAGGACTGGAAGAAGCCTCCTCCTGTTACAGGTAGTTGGTGTGCACAAACTGTGGCAGATCCGTGCAGCCTGCTTCTGGTGGGGTAGCAGAAGTGGCAAAGAAGCCAGGTTATTGAATTGCAGAATGGTTTGGGTTGGAAGGGACTCTCAAAGATCATCTAGTCCAACCCCCCTGCCAAGGGCAAGGACATCTTTCACTAGATCAGGTTGCTCAAAATTCCATCCAATCAAGTGATGAGGAACCGGGGGCTATTTCTCTTTTTTTCTGATATTTAAAAGGATCTTTCTGGCAGGCCAGTATTTCTGTAATTGCCATAGATGAGCCTGCTGGGTGGCTGCTGAAGCTACGCTTGCAGTGTGACCCCCAGAGTAACTCAGGGTGGTGGATCTGCTGTTGCCCTGAGCTTGCAATCTGGCCAGATACTCTTGCTTGGAGGACTTTTGGGCAATGCCCAGCTCTTGCCAAGTACTCAGGGGTGTTACAGGATGTCAGGTCCTCCCAGGAGGAATTTGTACCCTGTTTGCAGACAGTGGGCAGGCAGTGTGCAGAGCCTGCTCCCTGCCCAAATGCCTCCTCCCTGGGGTGACAGGAGGGGTCATGCTGTATTGCTGAAGATAAATGTATGTTTCTGGACCTGATGCTTTAGACAACATTTATGTCCTCTTAGGAGGAGAATGAATGTTATTTAACTCTGGTTTTCCTTCTATTCCTACTTAAGGAAAGAGGTTTTTCCTTCATCTCTCTTTACCTGCGTTAAAAAAAAATACGTCCAGACAGAATGAGAGCGATGCTCTGACTTGCCTGGTCAGGCTTATGTCTCCAGTGCAGTCTTGTAATGGCGACTGCAAATTCAAGACCAAGCTATTTTCAGTCAGTGTATGTATATATATTTTTAGCCTGGCTTTCTGAGAAAAGAGAGATTACATACAACTCTGTCTTTTGCTCTTGCTCTTAATAACTTCTAAACCTTTTGACCAATTCCACTTGCATTTGTGAGAGGGGCAGAAGCTTATCTCCAATAAACCCACAAGTTTTCTGGTAGTGGGCAGCCTAGGAGATGCCGAAGGAGAGCTTGCAGTCTGAAGTTTTCCTACAACTTTGATACATGTTCCTGGGAAACTGGATTTTACTGGCTCAGTTGCTTACAAATCAACTTGCATTGTGATTCTGTTGTTTGACCGTATCTCAAATTAGACTGTTATTTCATCTTTGGATATTTCTGTAGCAATTTTGAATATGGAGGAAGAGCAAATGTTTAGTCTTTAGCCCCAAATAGCTTTATAATACTGCAAAAAGTGCATGATGAGAAGGAAAAGGCTTTTTTAAAAAAAAGTTATAATACTGTTCTTCATATATTATAATAATGTGCCACTTACATTAATTTTCTTAAATTAATTATTTTATCTCTCTTCTTTCTTCTATTAATTTTGTCTTGTGATAGCAATTCTTTAGAGACCTAGAAACTTTTAGGATTCTTGTAGTTGTCGTGTATAGTTTCCTGAATGGAGCATGTTACTTGATAGGACACAAATTGAAACAGTTCAGTCTTATTTCCATGTTTCTCCTCTGTATTTGTTTTGCATAAACATACCCTGTGTGAGCCTTTCAATTAGCTGATCGCTTTTGCACGGTGATATCTGTTGAATATATCTTATGGCCTTCTGTTTGTTTCTTCATGCTGAATTGATTAATGTTGTACCATCATCTTCCTTCATGTATATAATGTATTTCTTGTCAGGCATTTGGAGCCTAGAGGAGAAAACAACTATACTTACTTTCTTTAGATGAACTATGCATTACTTTTACCTTTTGTGTATTGTCCTTCCTTACCTTTGTGGAAAAAGTGCTGACCAAGTGCACATGTTGAGGCTATGTGTAACATGTGTTTGATTTGTGGACAGGCGCTCCATATTGAAATTTAACAAAAAAAAAAAAAAAACCCACAATTTTAAAGTGTTCCAGTTGTTTTTTTTTCCTGATGCTATTTGTACTTCTGATATTTGTTGACATCTTAGACTTGGAAAGGCTTGCAGATGACATTTCTCTCTACTTCAAATTACTAGGTTATGCTTCTGTCAGTCATTGTTTCCTAGTTGTGTGTGTAGCTTTCTAGCAAAGGTGTAGTGACGACATCTGCTGGGTTTCACTAGCTGCAGCTGGAAAGCTGGGAGAGGAAGGGTAACCACGGTCACTGCTGCGGGATGCTTGTGCCAGCTCGGACTGGTGCTTACTGCATCCTGAGGTCTGGCCTCGGGTGATCCTCAGGACCAGACCTGCCGGCTGTGCCAGGAATGCTGCAGGGGCTGCCTGGAAGTATGCGGGAGGGCTCCTGAAGGATCAAGGTGACACTGGCAACTTTGCCACACATGCATGGGGCGGACAAGTCAGGAGCCTGCTGGGTTCTGGCTTGCTCCTAAAACCAAGCTAGAGTCATGGCCTTTGTGCCTCCAGTAAGCTGCAGGTAAACCAGACCAGGCAACTCTTCCTATTAATCACCTATTAAAGGTGACATCTGTAGAGGCTGTTGAGCACAACGTGGTGGTGAACTTTGTAGTTGCTACACGTGTTGACCGCTTCCTAAGGGTGCGGTGTGTGTTATCTCGTCTGCAGCTCTGATGGTAAACAGTAAAAAGCCTGTTTGTTCATGGCTCTTATTCTGTTCATGCTCACCTGCGGGGTGTAAGTTTATCTCAAAGTTCGGAGCCCGTTTGTTTATCTTGTGATGTGACAGTCCCCGGCCTTGGGAAATGTTATGTTAGGAGTGTTCACGCTGTGCGAGGCTTGCACTAAACAGCGCTGCTGACCCTGGCACCTGTCCATGCTGCTGTCGGCTCCGGTAGGTCTGTTGGGTTGTGCCCTGTACTTTGGATCCACGTGGCTCCGAGGGAGCCGTTCCCTACAGCGTGAGTTCATCCTTCGCCGCTGCAGTTTGTCACCTCTGCTGCTTGCCTGAGCAAAAGCTGCCAGAGCTTGGCTCGCGTCGAATTGCTGCCATAGCTGGGCATCAGCTGTGGTGTTCAGAATATGTAACCTCCCATATTTATCTCCTTTCTTCCATGATGTGATGTTCTGCTGGAGCAGCAGTGTCGTCCATGTACTTTGCGTGGATTTGTATCTGAAAATCCAAATCCATTCTCAAATATTTTATCTGTGTCTGTTATTGAGAGTGAAACATAGTTTTTGTTTGATTGACCATCCCCTTTGCATCTGTGGAGAGACATTAGCAGGGTGGTAACCCACTCCTCTCTCTTCTTTTGTTCCCAGCTGACATTGCCTTTGAAAAACCACGCTTCAGAGTCAGCAGCAATGTAGTTCTAGCTTCAGTTCACGTTAGATATTTAGCTTAAAATCAAGTTATGACAAATCCTTAGACGAGTCATAAATCCAAAGAGTGTGATAGTCTTTTTAGCAAACTGTCAGTTAGTGCTAAATATTTTCACTAGTCACTTCACATTTCCATTAGCTCCTTAAACAGCTGAAGTTCACAGATTTGAATGAAATATAATGTTTATGGCTGTGTTCCCTGCCTTTCAATTTAGACTACTTCTGTGAAGCTTCATTATAGTTACAGGTAAATATGTTTTCAGGTGCTGTTCTTTCTTAGGAAGATGACTGTTTCGTTTTCCCTTTGGCTGAAAGGTTTGCATGGGGTTTTGGGGGGTTTCTTTGGTTTGGTTTTCTGCTCCTCCATGATGCTACTGTACTGGTCTCCACACCAACGCAGGCCTGTCCTTGTTACTTGCATTAATGGGAATCGTTGCTTTTGGATTGGGATGATTTAACAGAGCTGCCAATGTAAGAAAGAGTCAAACCATCGTGTCCCCTCATTGTGCTAATAATAGCGATGTACCATTTTTCTGGCAGGCAACGCTGCTGCTGGTGGCAGCTTCAGGAGGGATCGCTGGAAGGGCAGCAGGGTCATTCAGGATCTGCTTCTTCCTCTCACCTTCGTATCTTTCCTCATACAGCTTCATTTCTCACCCCTTGAGACTGAACCATTCTTTTCTTTGAAATAACTGCGTCTTTCTCACTGTGGTATCAACTAATTCTGATCTTGAACTGTGGGAGAAGGGTCAAGGTGGTGCTATTATTTTTTTTTTTGGGGGGGGGGTGGTGTTAGGAAAAAAATAACACTAACAAACCAGTTCTTGTATTACCCTGATCAGTGTGTTACTAAAATTACAACTTGGAGCGTTCCAGGGTAAAACAATATGTGGATGTGCACATCAGGATGTCCTCTCAAAGTTGCCTCAACTAACATGAAAATCCACTTGTCTTCTCAATACCAAGAGAGCTTTTATACGATTCCCTTAACATGGGTATATGATTCCCTTAACATGGGTGACATGGGAATTGTCCAGCCCTACTGGTTACAGAGGTTTTGAAGAATTTACAGAATTTGGTGTTTGATATGAAAGAGAGAAAATCCTTGTTCTCCCTCCCCCAAAAAAATTTACAGTCAAAGAAACTTAAGGGAAGTAGGCTTAAATGAAAGACAGTAGAAATCTGTCAGGTTGTGGCAAGGGCTAGATCTTTTCTAGTTTAAAGATCTCTGATAAATGTTTTATGGATGTTGGGTTTTGTTTCTTTAAATTTTGCCAATTATGCTGAAAAGTTGTTAGTCTTGGGGGTGGGAGGGAGGGTCTGAAGCACATCAAGGAAATAACCTTGTACTTTAAGTACAACTTAATTGCTTCAGAATCAGCAGCCCTATCTTTTCCGTATGTAACTGCTTGCATTACTGCAAGGCCAGTGTAAAACTGCTGGCAAGTCACAAGGACCCATTCCTTCAAGTACAAAGCTGCTCATCTGCCCTCCAGGAGGGGAAGGAGAAACCAAGCACACATGGAGTAAGGGTGTGTGGTCAGTGCTTACCTGATGGAAGAGAGCAGCTTAAAGGATGTACTGAGAACTAACTGAAGCAAAAGTGGATGTCCCACCTCTGAACGGGTGTTTGGGGTGGTGATTGGGAAGACGGTGTAGGTATCTGTGTGCTGGAAAGTTGCTGGAAGGCCGCAGGAGGTTAGCATCTGACCATCACTAAGTAGGTCTTCCAAGAAGCACATGGGAAATACTCTTTATAGGAGCTGTAGACCTGAGCTTAGGTGTTTCATGTTAGCCAAAGTCTTTGCGTCTGCTGTCCAAACGTTCCAGTGCTTGAGTGGGAGAAAACTGGAGGTTCCTCAGTGAGATCCCTCTCAGACCTTCATCGGAGCTTTGATTATTTCCATTCAGTGAAGACTGCAGAATTCTAGTACTTGAAAATGGTATGTGCTGTAACGTGGCCATATGAAATAATGTAAAGACCTAGGTTCCTATCTGGTATGGACCTCTTAACCTTGAATCCAGACATCAGATAAAGGCACATCACATTTTGATGCATTTATAAGAGCTAAAGAGAACTTCCTGATAACTGTATTTTCTGTGATTCATCATTATAAGCTTAGGGAGTCTAAGTGCCTAATTGACTTTCTCTTTAATTGAGGTGGCTCCTGCCATTTAAAACTAATATATACCCACAGTGATGGAAAGTTTGCAGGGATCAGAAAAGATTCCCTGAGAACTCTTTTTCTCTTATTCCTCTAAAACAACAGTTGCTTTTCATAATAATACAAAAAGCCTCCTCCAGTTTCAGTTTTTCTTCCTACTCAGCAGCCATTCCGTACACTGAAACAAGGAAATGAGGATGTTTTGAAATAGGGATACTTTGCTTAAATTACTTCCAAAAATACTTCCTGGTTTTGAATATTGACATTTCCTATGTATGTTAACAGTTAAGTACGATAATGGAACTGTCAAAGACAACAAGATATGAGTTCCTCAGAAAAAAATGATGTAAATATAGTGGTTTTCTTCTCAATGCAGTATGCTTTGGCAGATGTCATCTATTCTGGGGAAGTACCACATATGCAAAGCATGCAAACGCAGAGAGTGACTTCAGGGCAGTCTGTCTCAAAACGAAGGAGAACTTTGGGCATCTGATGGTTCATCTTAGAAGTGCCTGAACTCTTAGTCTGTGAAGGCTCGGTGGGTCTGTAAATGAGCGAGCAGTATTGTATGATGGGGACGATGCAAGTTATTTCAGAATCTTCTTGGAGGGTTGTCCAGTGTTAGCCATGGAACCAGGCTGAATGGGGGCCTTTGACTGCTGTGGTGTTCCGAATTGCAGCGTTGCATGCCGTGCTATAACTGAGTAACAGTGTACACAGAGAAGAGGTAACTGTACACGGAGAAGAGGCCGTGTACCCTGTATACAGAGCTGTATTTTCCTTCCTGAAAATTCTTGTTCGTATCATTTCCATCTTCTTTTACATTCTCTCCCTGTGTTCTCCTGTGTGTACGGGAGTGTCGGTTGGTTGGCTTGGTTTTGAGGCTACATGAGAAACTTGAGCCAAACACTAGAAGATCAGTTGCGTATCCAGCTCCCTTTTCCGTCAGAGGACCGTAGTCCTCTCCTGACTGATACAGCGCCTTTGGTAAATGTGCTGGTACAACACACGGTACAGGGGAAGAGCACTGGCAGTCACTGTACAGCTCTAATCCAACAGCCGTAGGGCAAGTACCCCCACAAAGTTCTGGGGATATAGGGAGTGTATGCCTATAGTGGTAACGCCGTTCCATCAATGTCACCTTGCCTCTTTTTGCATCCGTTTTGGCTGTGTAGCTCACTGCTAGTCAGCAGGGACCAAACCATTGCCGAGGCTGTCCATCTGACAGTAGACTATACAAAAAGCAGTTGTACCTCTGTACCTCCGTTGTATGTTGTGTGGACAGTGTGTAGTCGGAAAAGAGCTGACCTGTGTATTTTTCTTCACCCAGTCGATCTCTGCGATCAAGTTTCAAGGGGGAATGTAGGCACTTCACAACTGTAGGAATGTGCATCTAGGGCATTTAAAATGAAAATTTCCTCCATAAAAACAAGAAAAACCCTGCCTTTTTTTTTCCCCCAGCCAAATTCTTTGTGTGTTTCAAAGTATCTGAGATGAGCAGCAATTTCTCTGGTCCCTATGTGACTGACTGTCTAAATGAGGTCAGGTTAAATCTGTGTGGAATTCTAGGTCAGGCTGAACCTGCCCTTAGACTCCTGTTTAATTTCTGTTTAGTACTTTAAATGAACAACAGCTTTAAAAATATCTGTAAATGGAGGAACTAAGAAATACTTTCTCGTATGTGTCTGAGGGATGGCTAGACATTTCCCAAAATTCAGCCATTTTTACACCAGTTGGCTCTTTATCAATCATAATAAAATTATTTTAGTATTTCTCTTTAAGAAACTAGACTTAGCAAGCCACATGGAAAAAGCATTTTTTTCCTGTATGGTATTAAGACTGTTCAAAGTGGCATGATATGCCTAAATCTCCCTTTTTACAGGAATCCATACAGTATTTAATCAACTTTACTGCATTTGAAGATCATCTGGAGGGATTACAAAACCGTCTCCAGTAAGATAAATATGAAATGCTGATTTCATTATGTTAACAGTAGGTTTTGATTGTTTGTTCTCCACTGGAGGGAAAAATAAATATAGGGAAGACCTTTTCCATTCCAGCTTTTTAATGAGCAGGTGTGTGTGGGGGGGAGTTGACCTCTCGTGAAGGCTTAGCTGTGTGTGCTTTTCTCTTGCACATATTATAGTAAACCTGGTAGTTAAATCCAAGTTAAGACCGCGTCTTCCTACAAATCTAAAATGACAAGGCTTCTTTTGCAAGTGCATCCAGGAGTTAGTAGAGTAGCAATAGCTGTCAGGTTCAAAGCAAAGCTAGTAATTAAATCTTCTGGCCTATCATGTTAGAAATGTAATATATTTCCCTGTTTTCAGCACACAGTATCTCATGTATTAGTATGAATAGATCTATTAAAATACCTTTTATCGCCACACTTTGAGCTTTTCTGTCTTCATGAAATTGTGTAGCTGCTTTCTGTAAAAAGCCTTTAAAGAGCTTCCCACTTCTGATCTGATAAAAAGCACCTTACTGGCATGAACCGGCCAGATGAATAACTGCTCAGCTGCAGTAACCTGAATAGCGCTTGCCAAGAGAAAATGATGTGGGGTATGTAAACCCAAGGGAAGGAGGGGAAGAACTGTGGTGGGTGGGTAGCTTCAGACTCTGGAGTCGATGGGAATTTCACCTCCTGGCTTGAGTGACAGCAGAGTTAGGCTGACACTGAGCAGCAAGGAGCTTTACCCAAAGCGCATGTGTGCTTCTGCCTTCACTAAACTGTACGCTTAAGATCTGCTGAAGTGTTTCAAGATGTGTAGTTCTCTAACCTCTCTGGCAGAGGGGTCCCAGGACTCTGGTTTGGTTATGGCATGTAAATACCTTGCACAGCAGAACTTCCCTTTGAGGAGTGTGTTGTGTCCCTGGCTCCTGCCTGAGCTGTCACTGCCGAGAGATCCCTTCTTTCACCCTGTGGTTCTCAGAATCATAGAATGTTTTGGGTTGGAAGGGACCCCTAGAGGTCATCTAGTCCAACCCCCCTGCAGTGAGCAGGGACACCGCTAACCAGACCAGGTTGCTCACAGCCCCATCCAACCTGGCCTTGAATGCTTCCAGGGATGGGGCCTCCACTACCTCTCTGGGCAACCCCTTCCAGTGTTTCACCACCCTCATTGTAAAGAACTTCTTCCTTATATCTAGTCTAAACCTACCCTGGTTTAGTTTAAAACCATTACCCCTTGTCCTGTCACAGCTGGCCCTACTAAAAAGATTTTCCCCATCTTTCCTATAGGCCCCCTTTAGGTACTGAAAGGCCGCAATCAGGTCTCCCCGCAGCCTTCTCTTCTCCAGACTGAACAAGCCCAACTCTCTCAGCCTGTCCTCATAGGAGAGGTGCTCCAGCCCTTGGATTATTTTTGTAGGCCTCCTCTGGACCTGCTTCAACAGTTCCATGTCCTTCTTGTGCTGAGGGCTCCAGAGCTGGATGCAGGACTCTTCTGTCTTTCCGTCAGGGTGACCGCGTGGGGCTGTATGAAATGCAGCCTGACAGGGCTACAGGGGCTGGTGAGGGCATCGCGTTTTGCATAGTCACACATTGTCACAGCTGTAAGTGAAGGTGAGAATCCAAGGCTGAAATTTCCTCTTGTGCTTCTAACCTGTCAAACTTCATCCTTTCTCCTATATGTCCTTAAGCTTTCGTCCTTAAGCTTTTGTCCTTGGACCCTGTGGCTGCGAGGCGGTGAGCAGCAGCATCAGCTCTGGCAGGATGAAGTGGAGGGAGAGGAGTTTCATGGCCATTCGTGCCTCCTAGCTACTACTGACACAAAAACCAGATGAACCATGGGCTGTCACACAAAGATAGAGCAGGTCCCACCGCCTCTCTTGCCGCATCTGTCACTGGTCCTGTGCTGAGCCTGACACGGGTTTCCTAATGCTGCCCGTCAGCTTGTGGCTCCGTACAATAGAGCTTTCTTGTTGGGAAAACCATTACAGCAGGTCAGCAAAAGTACGCTGGGTGAATGGGGCAGCAGCTGACTGCGAAATATAAACACATAGATATCTGTGGGAAATAAGCTGGGAATTGAGATGTTCCAGAAGGTCTGGGCCTAGATCAGTCACCATTTAACAGTTTCATGTGTCAGTCAGAAGCTTAAAAAAAAAAAAAGGTAGATTATGCTGTTTACCAGTCTGTCATTCCCAGTTTTTAATAAGTAAGCAGCCACAAAGAATTATTTCTTTATTTTTAATGAGTAAAACAAGAGGTAGGTATGCAGGGTGTGGCTAAATGCAGTCAGATTTCCCAGTGACAATTTTTCTGGACATGCATAGCATGGGAGACTGCATCCTGGAAAGCAGCAACTCCGCAGAGGCATTAGGGGTCATGCTGGATACAGAACTTCAAGTTACCAGTGCACTGTTGCAGGGAGAGAGGGGGCTAATTTAATCCTTGGCCAATGGGATTTATAAAATAAAGATTTTTCTCTGTGCAGGGCATTAATGACAGTAATAGTCAAATTCTGTACCTGGTCCTAGTTTTCACATCTTTGATATGTCTTCTGAAAACCTGCAGGAGCTATAAAAAGACCCACAAGAGTTATTAGTGCTGAAAATATTCCTGGTAGTGATTTAATGTGGGAAGGGTGGGGTGCGAGCAGCTCTTATTTTATTTTTTTTCATTTTTTTTTTTTTCCCCCTGCATTTGTCTTATTTGTAGTTATCAGATCCCTGTCCAGGTAATTTTAGGACAGACCTCATCTCATCCAAAGAGAAATGTCTCAAATAGGTCAGATGGATTGATCTGTCAGGTCCACCTCTGTGAGATAGATTGCTCTGTTGGTGATGGAGGACAATGTTACCAGCTGGTCAGAAATAGGCAGCTGGCTCATAAATATTGGTAAAAATGATCAAAACAGGCTGAGAAGGTTATTAAAATTACAGAGGAGTTTGGGGTTTTTACATTAATTAAATAGCAAAAAAGGGGTTAAAATGGCAAGGCAGCATGCAGAGGAGATGACCATTGGTTATGTCCCTTCAGAAATACTTCTCAAAGTCAAATTTTGGTTGAAGCTGAAGAAAAGGAGGAAGATCTTAAGTGCCTGGATGAGCATTTTAGTTGTCTGACAGATCAGAAGGAAAAGACTGGCATTTTATGTATATTAAGTGTGTGCTTTCTACAGGATTTAGACGTACAGGTTCCCGTGGAATATCGTGATCAGCCTGCAGGCTGGGAGATGGGCAGGATGCTGGCTCATCAAGGAAGAGCTTTTTGGGCAAGCCTTGTGTGGGAGGGGAGATAAGAGGTTTGTCTGGCTCTGTGTGGAGCTTAACCTAGTAGCTGTGTATCTCCAAAGAAATGTCAGAGAGGAGGATTGAAATTCCCAGTTTGGATAAGGAGAAGGGAGGCCTGGAACAGGAGGTAAATCTGTGAGGTCCCCCTGTAGAGAGGATAACTGGATTTTTGTGGCTGGAAGAGATTGCTCAGGAACAAACAGGAGGAGAGACAAACACCGCTGACAAAGAGGGCATTGTTTCCTTGGGATCCCTCCTGCCTTTGAAGGATAGAAGTGGAGAGAGGGTCCCATGAAGGCGGGTGCTGGTGGAGCAGTTAGTGAAGTGCTGGGTGAGGTGCTGGCAAGGGCAAGATTTTTAAGAGGAAGAAAGAGGTCAGGAGATGCCTGAGCCTGATGAAGCTGATGCAATGACTGAGAGTACTGGCCAGGACAAGTTTTGTGCTAAGGAAGAAGGGCTGGCAGAAGAGCTGGAAAACATCTGTAGTAGAGCTGTAGGAAAGGAGTTGGCAGGCAGCTTAAAAACTAGCCGTTTTTAACTACCCTGGCAGTATGAGAAGAGACTGAGCACCTTTAGCTGCCTTGATAAGAAAGTATCATGTACTAAATTTCTTTTACTTGCCTTCTTCATTTTCTTCCTCCTCTCATTTGGAGGGTGAGAGGCATAACTAGAACCACTGGCTGAAGTTCTAAATAGAAAGAAAGTGAACGGCTGCAGCTCTTCAAACCAGTAAATTGCCCTTCCCACCATTAGAGAAAGCGGTGGATCTCTGGAGGTGCCCAGCCCAAGGCAGGTCATGTCCCCGGACAGTATTTGTTAGCCAGGTACAATTTACCTGTCTTGCTTGCAGGGTACTTGGGAAATGGGTAATAATTTGTGGTGTTAGAATTAACAAGCTAATGCATCCAGTGGTCCTTCTGACCTGAAGCTCCAGGAAGCTATTTTCTTATTTTACAAGCAGATATACCATAATGAAAATAGATTTTGTTTGTCACTTTTTTTTTTCCCCTCCTAAAATGTCAAGAGACTGTGGGAAGAGGGGCAATAACACAGTTTTGTCAGATTTCCTAATTTCAAGCAGGATTTGTGGCAAAGCAGCAAGTAGGAGGAGAAGGTTAAAGTGAGGAGGATATGCAAGAAGGGAGGAGGGAATGGCTTTTTGGTGACATAACTGTTGGTTGAATAACTGATCAGTAGTCTAAAATGTTACAGTGCTCATATATCTGAGCCTGTTCAAGTAAAGGTTGCCTGAGCTGTCAGGCCATTCCTTTATCTACTATTTTGCTTTTTTTCTAAAAGTACAGTGCATATTTTTTCCATATCCCATCTCTCTCTAAATGGAAATCGGAGAGTGGAGGATGAGAATGTTGCAGAAATTAAATGCTTATTTTTAGAAGTTCCAAAGGTTAATGCACGCCTTGATAATTAGAAGTATTTTTTAAATAGCATGTTGTTTAAAACTAAAGATGCATAAGGAAAACCAGAATCTTGCATGTTTGGCTATAAACTAATTCCAAAGCTGCCTCTTTTTTTTTTTTTTTTTTTTTT
>NW_009259798.1:44023-46691 GCF_000687185.1 Egretta garzetta
AAATATTAAAAACCCCCCCTTTTTTTTTTTTTTTTTTTTTTTTTTTTTTTTAGATTTGAATAAAGGACAGGTTTTATGCTAAAAATATACAAGCTCAGTTTGAGGATATAGGTTTTCTGAGTATTCACTGGAAAGGAACTGAGCTCAGAAATTCTCTCTCAGAAGTAATACTGTTGGGTAAATCTGAAAAAGGGAAATAGCTTGAAGTGAAAGTAGGACTCCTGCCAACTGCTGTGTTCTGAATTCCTCCTCTCCCTGGCATCTCATCACATTTATTAAAATGCTTTGCCTACAGACTGATTTTGCTCAAAGTATTGGGCTTTGCATGTGGTTTTGTATGTATATTTTCCTGGTACAGTTTCTAGTAGTTCACTATTGGGTTTGTACACAAGAAGTCCCTGAACCTAGTGCTGGATACGATTTCAGAGTATGTTTTCCTGAAGTTCTGGAACGTGGGGGCTGCAGCTATGTAAGATGATAATAAAATGTATTTTTTTTCCAGGCTTGGAAATCCATTGCATTAAAAAAAGTCTTGTGTGATGAGATTAATCTTCCCAAGCTGATAAATACAAGCTGAGCCAGTAAATACAGCGTAGAAGGGGTTAAGAGGTGAATTTTGTCTTTCTGCCCTAAGACCACTTGTGCCACCGCGCAGTTTTGAAAGCTCATTGACAGAATGGAGCTGTTAGTTCCGGTTTTATACAGTCAATCTAAATAAAGTCTGACCCTTATTTTTTGTTTTTCAGGCTTGTCTAACACTACCTTGAGCCAAATTCCTAGACTGGTTGGTGCTTTCTCATGGGATCCCTGTGACTGACAAAGGAGAGATTGTTGTGGTAGGCGTTTGCGTTGACTGTCCTTGACAACACTTGGCCTGGGCACAGACAGATGCAGTTTCCAATGCAGCCACTCTTTCATAGGACTCTTATGCCAACAGAAGCTGGGGGGCGGGGGGGAAAAACAGTGCCTGAGAGATGGATTTTATAGTCTTTGGAATTGCTGTTGTGTTCCCCCATAGAAATCAAAACCACATAGCCCAGACTACTACAGAGGAGGGAATTTGTCAAAGTTTGCTTTTAATTATGGAGCTCTAGAATGAAAAGGGTTGGCTTGTTTACCAATTAGAAAACAAAATCTGCATTCTAGTTAACTTCCTAGCAAAGTGCGAGGTATAGAAAGACTTGTTTTGGTGCAGTTTGAAAACTGTTTTTGAAGTACAGTTTTATGATACTACCTAAAATGGCTTCACTAGGCTTTTATTTTTTTATCTCTCTATAAGATATACATCATGTATCTTTATATCTCTATAACAGAGCCTGTTTTACTTTCATATATGACCCTTGATTTAATAGTTTAATGTCCCAGAATACTACGTTTTCAGTTTTAAACAGTAGTAAATCCATGCTCAAGATAAGGAAGCTAGATAATAAAAAAGTGATTGCCTTTTTGAGATAGATAGCTACAGATCTATATGTACTGCTTAGCAAATTGTTGATATATTTGATAAATGCCTTTCCAGTCAATCACAAAAAAGTAGTGCATGTTTATGTTGTCTTCTAGAAGGCAATAAAAACTCTGTTTAAATAATTAAAGTCTGTCCATTTCTCTGTTGGCGGTTTGGAAAAGATCATCCTGTAAATATTGCTAGAGCTGGAAGTGCTGCATTATGCTTACTCTAATACAGGGCTATATGCAGAAATAATGACATTTTTAGATTCTTCATTTGCCTGTGAGCTCGTGATTTGCTGTTGGTAGCTTTCCATTTTCCCAAGCAATGCTACTTTCGCATGCATGCATCTTCTGGAAATAGTATTGAAAAGTCATATACTTACAGACTGGCAGATTTTAATTTTTTCTTTCCTTTCCTTTGAAAGTCATGTTCTCAGCTTAATAATCAAAGTGTAATGATGCTCTTGTTTGACTTTTTCTGATCACAGGAAAAGCCTCTTGTGAAGAAAACATAACCATGCCCTCACTGGGTTGAATTTAAGTATTGAAGTTTTAATGTAACAAGCTGTATGCTCAGCTTGAGTCACATGTCTTAGTGTAAAGAAGTACTGTTTAATTGTAAAGCTTGTTGAGATATTTTTTTTCAGCTGGGATTTTTTTTCCTCTCACTTTTTTAGTACTAAATGAAAAAATCTTTTTTTGTCACATCTTTTTTACTAGCAGAAAAACAAAATGGGGAAAAAAGGAGAGATTAATTTAAAAACAAAATGTCTGATACTGTTTTCTGTATCCCTTGCTTAAGAAGCAGGTTGAGGTTTGAAAAACAATTCTGTAGTTTCATTGCTTTCTTTTTATTTTAACTAGTTGATTTAAAACTTAAATATAGAGAAGCGGAAAGGATTTTTTTTTTTGGGTCCCTCACAGTTTGGGCTATAGATAGTATAATTACTTTCATAAACTTTCGGCTTACTAGTAATCAGTATTTCTGCTCCCCCTGCTTTTGAAAAACTGTAATAGAAACATATAATACATCTGATACTTACAAACTTGAAGACAATTTCTATAATAAATGGACAATTGCAACTTTATACATGTCTGGCCTTGTGGTCAATCACATTTTTTTTAGCTTAAATAATTCCTCACCCATTGTGTGGTGTACATTACCCTGCATCATGTGCCCATTACTTCGATGGGCCAAGGCCAACTGTATGAGGTTCAA
>NW_009259798.1:46739-49416 GCF_000687185.1 Egretta garzetta
GAAGTGATTGTGCCCCTGTACTCGGTGCTGGTGAGGCTGCACCTCGAATACTGTGTTCAGTTTTGGGCCCCTCACTACAAGAAAGATGCTGCATTGCTGGGACACATCTAGAGGAGAGCCACAAAGCTGGTGAGGGGTCTGGAGCACAAGTCTTACGAGGAGCGGCTGAGGCACCTGGGGTTGTTTAGCCTGGAGAAAAGGAGGCTGAGGGGAGACCTTATCGCCTTCTACAACTGCCTGAAAGGAGGCTGTAGTGAGGTGGGGGTTGGTCTCTTCTCCCAAGTAGCAAGTGATAAGATGAGCGGAGATAGCCTCAAGGTGTACCAGGGGAGGTTTAGGTTGGACATATCCCCTTTTCTGAAATACAAGGGGAAAAGTGTGCATAAAGTCCTCTCAGGACCTGTGTCCAGTCTCTTGGAAAAGCATGCAGAAGTGATCTGTCTGTCTTCTTTCTCTTAAAGAAGTAGAAACCTCAGTTTAGTGTCATTGTTCTGGCAAATGTGAAACAACTGCGGACTTCTACGATCTTTGTGATCAATGTGAAGGCAGCTCTGACATACTGTGCATGTACGTAGCTGAAACGTGCCATGAGTTTTTGAATCTCTCTGCTGCCTGCCCACCCCCATTTCACTGAAATGGCTTTGTAGGATTACTGAAATGGAGTATATATGGCAGAGGTCTGTATTGGAAAATATTTGTGGCGTACAGATGATCATGAGGTATTTGTGTGAAGAAGAACGTACCATACATAGTTTAGACTCAATACAGGGCAGAGGAGTGCTGCCCTCTGATTCTCCTCATCTAGCAGGCAGGAGCCCACCACTCCTGCCAGCGTGATGGTGAACATAGTGGCAGAACTCATTGGTTTGTCCTAAGCATGTAGAGAAAAGCTGGGGCATCTAGTCATCTTTAGAGATGCTTTCATAGATGTAGCTTGCTCCTGCTCATTAGTAGGGAGAGAAGGGAGCAGATGGGGAAAGTCAGAGTTTGCCAGTAAAAGGCAAAATTCTTCTCTAATGATCTAGTGTTGGCTTGAAATTGTGGTGCTTTCTTATGGAGCTGTTTATTTCTATCTCATTGTTTATAACCTTAAAATAGTTATAATGTTTCATTGCGCTGTGGAAGGAAGCAATCAAAATATTTTGGCTTTGCTTCAGATAAAGATAATGTTTTCTAAATAGCTGTCTGTAACCCTAATGGCAGCTGAGACCTCTATAACTGAGTCAGTGTACCATAATTTAGTGACAAGTGTGCACTGTGGATGATCCAGCTCCAGTGACACATTCATAATTTGCATTATTATTATTATTATGATGTTATGTCTTATAGCAGTAGCCAAAGGCACAGCTTGGCTCAGTCCCACATAGAAAACTTGGACAGCTAAAATGAAATTTAGAAAAGATGTAAATATAATCTGCCTACAAAAGTCAAGTAGTGGTTTTTCAGCCTGTGACAAGAAGGAAGAACTGCACTGCAGAGGTGACAAACTCATTCTGCGGTGACAGCCACAAAGTAAAGTTTGTTTTTAATTATAGTTCATGAAACGGGATGTAAAACTAAACCTATTTATTGGCTTTAGTCCACAAAAAATCTCCCCCAATAGCAAAGAAAGGTTTGAAGGTGGAAAATGACTTATTTTTTTAGTAAGCAAAATTTTTAAAGTAATTTACATCAGTTTATTCTAGAACCATCTGCATTCCTTTGTTTGCCTGCTTGTTTGTATGTGCAGGTCTGTGGCTTTTGAAGAGCAACATGGAGTGGTTTTAACCAGGCAAGGGCTTCTCATTCTTCAAGGTTTTTAATTTTTAGTGCTAAATATCTCACTGCTGCTACAGAATAACTTGGCATCCTGTTACCGCCCTCTACAACTACCTGACAGGAGGCTGTAGCCAGGTGGGGGTCGGCCTCTTCTCCCAGGATAGGATGAGGGGAAATGGTCTGAAGTTGCATCAGGGCAGGTTTAGGTTGGACATTAAGAAAAATTTCTTCACTGAAAGGGTTGTCAGGCTCTGGAATGGGCTGCCCAGGGAGGTGGTCAAGTCCCCATCCCTGGAGGTATTTAAAAGACGGGTAGATGAGGCGCTTAGGGACATGGTTTAGTGGTGGGATGGCAGTGCTAGGTTAACGGTTGGACTTCATGATCTTAAAGGTCTTTTCCAACCTAGACAATTCTATGATACTATTGAAATAAATAGCTATTGGTTGGTTGCATTTCTGGGGTTTTATTTCAAATACCAGAGGCTTTTTCTTTTTTTTTTTTTTTTTTTTGGTAGCTGTTTTGATTTTGTTTTTAAACCCGGTATTAGCTTCTAGTCTGTTCAGATTGAGTAAGAGGCTTTGCGGTTGCACCATATGCCAAAAACTAAATTGGAGTTTTATCACCCCTCTTTTTGCAGTCCGTGGAACTGCAATCTGGCTGTAGATATTCGCTTTTTGAACAGATTCTGTGTATACGTGAAACTGCCTTTCTGACTAGTTTGCCCCATGTTCTGTTAGGAAAGGCTTGGGAGAGTCAGTGGAGTTGAGAATGGTTAATTTTTTTTTTTCTTCCTGTTGAGCGAGTGCGAAAGGAGTAGAGGACACTGACTACTACAGATGCATAAAGCAAGAGGGAAAAGCAGTAGGATTCCAGTACTTAAATGTGCTGGAATGTACTGGCAGTCTACAAAGTAGGGAA
>NW_009259798.1:49428-68747 GCF_000687185.1 Egretta garzetta
ACTTGCCTGCTGTTGTGTATTTTGACCTTCATGGAGAAGAGTTAGGCAACCACTGCATACCAGTCCTTGTAGCAATCATCTGTCTCGTGAAAAGTGTCTTGTTGCTGCACAACAAAGTCAGTTCCTGAGCTTTCACAAGCAGAACTTCTACTTTTTCTAATTTTTTTGAATGCGACTTACACAAACTAATTACAGCAGTACTTGAGAAAGTTTCTTGCCCTTTCCTGGATTCAGACATTACAGTGGGGCCTCTTAATTTTATTTGTGATCAGTTTTTGATTGTCTTGTTAATGTACTGATCCCAACAGGGATCAATAGCGCGTTTGGTGTTTGCTGTTATCTCAGTGTTACTGAATCTTCCTCCCACCCCCAATAACTAGAAATTGAGCTCTTCTTTCTCTTTTTTTTTTTTTTTTTTTTTTCTTTAATCCTGGCTTGCTTTCTGCATGTCTCAATGCAGTTTCACTTTCCTATAAGATTCGCGGGTTGGCTTGAAAGCATCCTGCAGGGTAAGAACTGCCAGTGGGAATGAAGCTGCCAAAGAGCTCTGCGTCTCGGAGAGGGGACCTGTCAGCTTCATCCCTTTCCTTTGCCACCAAGGCCTGATTTACAGCTTACCGTGTTAATCAGTAGTCCTTTTAACATCTCTGTCATAATTTTGAGGTGCTGGTTCTCATTTTTGTAAAGACTAGAGCCCAAGGCTGAGGAAGAAGCAGGTTGGTGCCTGGGCTGTCACAGGCACGAGCTGAGCTGCAGAAGCAAAATAGTTTTCTCAGGGGCTGCGGAAGAAACTTCTCCAGGAACTTGGAGCCCTCTCAAACCTCACTGCTTGCTGTTCCAAGCACAACACCCACTTTTCAACCATGCTTTCTTTAACTAAGACACAAAGCCAATCTCCCCAGAAGAAAACATTTCATTTTGAGCATTAGTAGAGAAGGCAGGAGAGTACAAACTGTCTGTGGAACAGGGTAATTATATTGCCTTATGCACTATATACCACTTCTGCCTGCTTTTTTCCATCTGCTAAGTTTCTGACCACTGCTGGTGTTGCAGGAGCCCAGGCCTCCTGGTTATTTCAGGTCACTAGCAAGTATTAGTGCATTCTTCTCAACCCAGCTCAGTTGATCTCAACCTGTGGTTAGAAGTTAAGTCTGGTTTGTCACTTGGTGTTGAAGTGTTGTGCCCAAGTGCGAGAGCCTGTGTTGCTGGCCCCCGCCTGGGGGAAGAGGTGTCTGCCCAGCAGCCTGAATTCTTGCTCTAGTGCTATTTATCTGTGACCATAATTGGTTCCTTTTACACTGCTTTGTGATTTTTTTTTTCTACTTTTGTTCATTTGCTAACAACCACACAGTTAGAAGCACCACGTGGTCAGCTTATGCTTTATATGTTTCTAAATCTTGTATTTGGATGTTGCCTGGTCTGCGTGTCCTCATTTTCAGTCTTCTGTAGACCTTCATTAGTGGGGTTTGGGTTTTTTGTTCTTTTAAAGTATGGGTAGACTACAAATGTGCTGGTAGTTACTGACCTAGTTACTTGGTCAGTCATATTCCCAAACTCCCCATTAACTCAGCTGCGTGACTTCAGCTACTAGAGTTCAGAGGCTTAGAGTTTATGTAGCACCGCCTTGGCTGGTGTAGTATGTCTGGTGCAAAATCCTCCCTATTCTCTGTTTAGATGTTTAGAGTCTCATATGGATTGAAGAAACCCTGAATTTTCCATCTTCTCTTGCACTGTGGGGTCTTTCTGCGCTGTTCTGGTCTATCCCACCTAAATGAGATCCAAAGCCCACCAAGCACTGTTGTTCAAGCTGCAGTGCTCTTGCTCCCGTTTGTGCTGAGCAGTGTAAAGGAGCTGTGCTGCCCTTGTGTCTCCAATTTTTAAACAAATGGCTTGTTCCAACTCTTTTGGAGGAGCAGCAGCCAGCTACTGTGCTTCTCCCTTCTGTTTGTTTTTAAAGTAGTACTGCTTTGCTCTTGAATCTATTTAATTGGTTTCCTGCTGGAAAGAAAACTGAAGGGCTGCCTTTGCCAATTAACTAGGGCAAATACTGTATTAGTAGGCAATGTAGGTTAACCAAGGATTTCAGGAAAGAAAAGCAGGATACCTTTGATTGTTAAACACTTGTTCTTTGGCGCGGGGGTCTTCTCATGAAATATAGAATAGGAATTCGAAGCTATTCCAGGGTTCAGTTCCTTCCCTCTGAAAGTTTTCTTCCTGTCTAGTTTTAATATTGACAAACTGTTTCATCCTAAAAGCATGTAGAGCTCTTAACTCCTAGCCAAGCACTTATTGTCCTTTGACCAAAAAAAAAAAATAAATCTAGAGAATGACTTCAGGCCTGTAACACAGCTTACTCATGTAATAGGCTATCTTTAGGAACATTAATAGCTATATTTTAAATGAGATGTCTATTATTGGCCTCCTAGATTGCTAGGTGCAATAAAGTCAACCAAGAGAGAGCAATCAGATTGAGTTTGTTACTAGGAATATATAAAAACAAACCACAAAAGCTAATTTTAAGCAGTGGCTTGCAATCCATGTTTTTTAGTTTAGAACTTCTGGAGCAATTCCTTTCCACAAGTCTCTATTTTAAACTGGTATGTCAGGCCACTGCGGCTGCTCTTTCACAGTTGTCTTAACACAAAATACTACAGTGACCATTAAAGTAAATAGGAAAAAGTAACAGTTACAGAACTTTCCCCAAAAGATTAATTTCCTAGTACAGTGGATTCCCTTTAAATAGCGGGGGTATGTCTCAAGAGCTGGATGGGTGGTGTGTGTGTACCATGTTACTTGGCTGGGACCATAATGAACAACTTCATCTGCAATCTTCCCAGAAGCTGAAAAGAGGGCAGGCTTCTGTGGCTTATGTCTTGTTTGGTTTGGAAAAGCGTGAGTTGAACTTGGAAACATTCCTACTATCTGAAATGTTCAACACGTGGCCTCTGAAAAGTGTAGAATATCTTTAACTACCATTTTTTTAACTCAGCCTTTTTAATAATAACTTTTTCCAGCAAGATTTTGTTTTACTAGGGCTTTTCCACTTTATTTTTTAACATTAAAATAATGTTAAATGGTTGATGTGATTTGTTTCTGGTATTTTAGGCTGAATACAAAAGGGAGGAAGCTACAGGAGTCAGAACTGCTCAAATACTGTTGCAAAGATACTTCCTGACACCCAAGTGAGTCTAGAGAAAAAGGCTGTCCACTAAATTCAGCTACTCATCCATTTTTTTGAGGCACAGAATTTAGTACGAGTGGTATTAACATTAGTTGAACTGGTTTATAACTTTGTTTGCATTGTTGTTAACTGCTGAAACCTGTGGTCCACTGCAGCGTGCACTGTGCAAACATAAAAGTAAAATCTCTTTCCCACAGAGGAGTTTGCAGTCTGAAGGTGATGCTGACCCTATTCTGGGTATCTCGCAGTATGGAGCAAGACGTGACCTAGTGTTCAAGGTAGTTTGTTTGATTCCTGTTAATAAACTGGCTGTGACAGCGCAGAGCAACCATCTGAGTATCCATCAAGCCTCTGAGAAGTTTTTTCAGACATAACTCACATCCTAGGTGACAGGCTTGATGCCGATGTTTTACAGAGGGTCTTTCAAAGAGCTGTTTCCTGGGTATTGTTTTTGTGGGACAAGCTCTAGTCACCTTTCAGATAATGGACTGATCACTTGGACTTGTGGAAGGAGCTCCTTTTAGGAAGTGGCTTAGGGAATATATTGTGTATATCAGTGCTTTAAATATAAGTGGTGCTGCTTTATTTTGTTTCCTTCTTTAGGAAGTAAAATGACTTAATCTTGGTAATGTTAACTTTCTTTAAAAAACATCAAGACTCATTGAAGAAAGCTCTTTGTTTGACTGTTTTGTTTTTAAAGCTCTTCCTTATAAACCCCTAGGATGATGAGCACAAACTTAAGCTTCCCTAGAACTGTTTTCCTCCTTGCTGGAATGAGTCTGTGCAAATTTCCCTCACTTGATGCTGTGTGCCAGATCTCTCTGCTGGGGATCTGTGAAGAATAAGGATGTGTTTTCTATCCCTGTGCCCAGTGTGCTGTCTGCTGTAAGCAGGTCAGCTCTGCGACCCGTAAGAATCACAGAATCGTTTAGGTCGGAAAGGACCTTTAAGATCATCAGATCTAACTGTTAACCTAACCCTGCCATCCCACCACTAAACCATGTCCCTAAGCACCTTGTCTACCCATCTTTTAAATAACTCCAGGCATGGGGACTTGACCACCTCCCTGGGCAGCCCATTCCAGAGCCTGACAACCCTTTCTGTGAAAAATTTTTTCCTGATGTCCAACCTAAACCTGCCCTGGCACAACTTCAGATCATTTCCCCTCCTCCTATCGCCTGTTACCAGGGAGAAGAGGCCAACCCCCACCTGGCTACAGCCTCCTTTCAGGCAGTTGTAGAGGGCAATAAGGTCTCCCCTTTTTCTCCAGGCTAAACAACCCCAGTTCCCTCAGCTGCTCCTCGTAAGACTAGTGCTCCAGACCCCTCACCAGCTTTGTTGCCCTTCTCTGGACATGTTCCAGCAATGCAATGCCCTTCTTGTAGTGAGGGGCCCAAAACTGAACACAGTATTCAAGGTGAAAAAGCACACAGCGAGGGCTGGGTTTCAGTATCCTTCCTGCCCAAGCTCACGAGCTGGCGGGAGTTATGGATCGAGCAGAATGGAGGTGGCTTGCACAGAGCCACAAACCAAAACTGTGCCTATTAATATGCAGCATGGGCTGTACCCAATATGCCAGAACTGAGCACCTGTTGCAATGTGTGCATTAATTTGGGGAAGGGGTTGATATGATCTAGGAGTGCTAAGAGGCAATACAAAATGTTAGCAAGCAATTCCTGTCTTGTGAGTAGGCTGTCAGCATTCACTACACATCAAATCTATAGCAAAATAAAGTATGCTGGTCGCACTGGGTGGTTTTGCATTGCTTCACTGTTACCTGAGGTGTTCCCTCTTTAGCAGGATGAATTATGTGGGTATGTCAGAGGAGTAAAGGGCTGACATAAGTACCTTTTGGTTTTCTCTTTCTAACAATGCAGTGACGTGTAGGGCACCATGCTTTTTAGTTTTTATTTGTTTATTTATATTTTTATTGCAATTCAAATCAACTTATGTTGATACCATGTTAGAAAAGCTTTATTTAAATTATTTTTGATAGCTTATTCTATACTAGTTGATACTTTAATAACTTTCAACATCTGTTCTGTTTGGGTAATTCAAAAGGCAAGTCTCTTCCATAATACTAAAGGTTAAAACCCCAAAAAGTCCTGAACAGCTCCATACTGTCCTTACTAAATGACTTAATTGGTGGCGAAAGCCATTTATAAATGTAGAACTGCCAGTAGTTTGCTCTTAAGGTTTTGTTATAGATGAGGAAAGAAAAAAATATAGTTCAACCTCCAAAAGCACCTTAATTTCCTACAATTAACCAATGAGTAAGAGGAGAAAACTAAGTGGAAACTAGAAATAATAAACCAAGGCCCAACACCTATTCAATTTTTTTTTAAGAGCTGTGCTCAAGTGTACAAAGCATTATGGAGAAAATCCCAGTAGCATTCCCCTGCATGTGTTCCTGAAATCAAAGGTCTGTAACTTATCGGTACTCGTTATCTAGACAACTGTAGCGTGGGGAGCCCTGAAGGGAGTGTTTCCACTGCGGTGAACCTGTGTTCTTTTCTTGCTTCCCCTTACGCTTTCTGCTGCCTCTGCATGCCTGAGTGCTTCAACCTTCGGTTTCGGTCTTTCTGCCTTTGCTGTTGCAGAGGCGTTGTGCACGCTCTCCGCCACGCGCAGATGGGCTGCTACAGCGCTTCTGCTTTCTGCAGTAAACAGGTACACGTGCTACACTGCAAACGCTGTTAGATGTGGGGAAGGGGGGGAAAAACCCCCACCAGCAAAGCAGGAAGCATTGCTGTGCAACAGTGATACTACTGTGAAGGATTAGAGCTGGGGCTGTTGTTGAGGCTAAAACATTATACCTCTGAAAATATTGCAAATGCTGATTCTCACTCTGCAGAGGGAGAGGAGAAGGAAAACAAGCGCTCAGGCAGCTAATGCGCTGCTCATCCGCCCACCGGCCTATGTGATGTGGTGGGTACCAGCTGATGTGTCTGAGGCATGACTGAACGGTGTGAGCTGCTCCGTTATGCAGTAAGTTTGAGGCAGAAGAGGTTATCAGCAGTTTCTTGTAACTTGGGTGGTGTTCTAATCATCAGATCGTCCTTTTTTTGGTGTGCACAATCTTAGCGGTTCACACTGACAAAAGAACTTTCTCTTGATTGCGTTTATTGAAGGTCCTCCAAAGCTTGTGCTAAAGACTTGACTGGACCATCAATACAAGGGCAGGAAGAAACCAGACTAAATTAAACATCTGCCTCTAATCAAAGTGTTATCATATAATACGAATGTGTCTGTAGATTTCCTAGCCCATGTGAGTGACAGGTCTGTGCCCGGGTTTGTGCTGGTTGAATGTCACACTGGGACACTGCTTGGAGAAATGTAGTTGGAATGTGTAATTCTGTAATGTGTGAAAGGAAACTTGGGAACAAACGACACTATATTCACCAAGCTAGCATGGCTGAGATATTAGCATAGGCCATAGTATAATTACATTTTGTAACACTGTGCTTAAAGGCAAACTGTTCCTCTCCCAGAGAGAAGAAGAAAACTTGTCCCATGCCAGTCCCTAGCGGAACACCCTGACCTCTCCTGTTTGGTTGACCTGGGCTACCTTGCCTTGGATACTGTGGAGCGGAGACAAGATAAAAAGACAAAGAAGACAAAACTTTTAGGAGGATGCAGGGAAATGATCAGTTGGATTTGAACAGTGTGCAGAGGAGAGATTTTAATCCGGAGTCATCAAGCTTGTCAGGCCAGAAGCTTGTTGTAATATGTCCTAGCTGGTAGGTGTAGATTTTATCATGTGAAGCATCAGATGATATGAAGGGTTGGCGATTTGATGAGAGATGCAGGCATTCTCAAATATTTTCCTCTGTTACCCATTTTTAAATTTGGTACTACTATTAAGAGAAACAGTGAGTAGCTAGTACTGTTGATCAGGCTGGATCCTGTTTGCAGGAGGTACCAAGCAGGCTACATCAGAGTTTTCTCTCAAACACTGAGGTGGAGGAAAAATAATTTACTGATCTAGAATTCAAACGATTGCATAGCCCAAGCCACTGGATTTGTTGTCAGGAGATGGAATTCTTCCAGAAAGATCTGGTGGGTTTTTTTTTTCCTGTTTGGGTGGGTTTTTTTTTTCCTTTGGCTGTGGTGCCTGATAGTAGACACAAAATCTCCCTGTGAAGGCCTTCAAAACAGCTTTCCTTTCTCTCACTGAGTAGGGAATGTAGGCAGTTGTCTTAAAAAATCTGCTGCTTTAGGCACCGATAATAGGGTAGCTCTCTTGGGTAGTCTGAATCCCATCCTAGGCTTCTCCTTATGCTTAGTCCGGTGTGTCACACCGACGTGGTGAGTGAGTTTGTATACTGTGACATCTAATTCAGATACGCTGTGTTTTTCTGTCCTCTGAAGACTAGAGGGGCAGTTCTGGGTCATAGCTGATGCACAGTGTGATATAGTATGATGGAAGCTGTTACTTCTGCAGCAAAGCTGTCCAACTTCTAGCTTAGAGTTGCTGTTTTTAGGCATGGTTTTGGAAGAAGTAAAAGTAATTTTCCAGATGGCTGTAATTATAGCACAAAACATTTCTATGAAGTTTTACTCTTTCTATGAAAAGGCTTTCTCTTTTCTTGTACTTCGGCAATGTTTTCTTCCTAGTCCTATTGACTACATGTGCCCTGTTGGTTCTTCTCTGTCTTAATGTTGTTAGTGGAAGCTAACCCTTCACAGTAAGGGAGAGCTTCATGCTAATCTCTGAGGGGCACATGTGGGGCATGAGACTGGGAGCTTGCTGTCCACACGAGGAGCGGTGAAAAATGCTGTCTCTTACAAATTGCTGCTTGGAATTTTGTGGTGGCTGTCGAGTCACAGGAACAAAGAGAGGTGTGGGTAAGTTAGCCAGGCTTCACCCCACTCTGAACGCTGTTTTCAGCTACCAGTGTATCTGCTTTGCAGTTCAAGTGTAGCATATGAAGGGATGGTACTTGTGTGTGTGTTGTCTCACAGCTAGGATGTGAGCTGTTGTTAAAACCTGAGCTCTGCTTGTGGTATACAAGTGTAAGTCAGAAAGAGCATTTGCAGTGGGCTTTTTCAGTCCCATGGACTTTGTTCCTTCATCTGAGAAGCACGTTGTCAAGTGCCATGGAAGTTCATCACTGGGCAGTGTTACCAAGCATGTGTTTTGCCATGGTTGCAAGGAAGAAGACAATTTTGACTGGTGGAAATGAGAGAATTGCTCAGCTGCTTTGTCCAGGCGTCTCAGTCAGAACTAGGGCTCCACTCCCCTTGCTCATGTTTGCATTTTCTTGGTAATTTTGCATAGCTTTAAATGTGGCTTCTAGCTCTAAGTGTCCAAGGCCTTTTTCTTCCCTTTCTGCCCCACCCCTCCCATGAAGGAAAAACCCACAGAGCTCAAGCTTGGTGTTACTTGGGTTTTGTGTAAACACAGGGTCTTTTCTGAGTCAACTGTGGAGAAGGAAAAAAACCTTGTGGTATGTTAAAGTTTCAAACTGCTCCTTACTGATTTATTGCTAGTGTGGAGACAGCTCAGAGTGCATTGATTCATCAGTTCCGTGCAAGCAGAGAGGAGGGAAAGAATAGGAGGAAGCAAGGAAAAGGGGTGGAGGGGGGAAAGAGCTGGGAAGAGAAAAATTAAAGCATGGGAAAATGTTAGGGATGGGAGGAAAGGCATAGCGAAGCAGTTGTTTTTGACTAGTGGCTTACAACTTTCTGGAAAATAATCAAATAAGATGTTACCCCAGAGAGCAGTGGAATTGTTTGTGCCCTTGTTATTACTGTTGCCTTCACAAGCTAGAAAATAATTCAGTCATGAGTGACTTCTCGCTGCCAGATAAGTGTTTGGGGGGTGTTGCAGCTGCGAGTTGCGTGCTTCGGTTGCAACTGGCTTTGGTTAAGACCAGTCTCTTTTACGTTAGCTTCATCTTGCCTCGCTTCATGGCCTCTTATAGATGTTGTCTGATTGATTTGCCCTGAGCTCCTTTCATTGCATGAGTAAGGACCAGCAAGAGGGCAAGGCACATGGGTGGGAATTTAAGGTATTTTAAATGCAGGTGGGCACTGGATTACCTGTAGCCAATAGTAAGCTCTAGCTGGTGTGGCCAGCAGAAGTGCCAAGATAGCCAGCACACCCTAAAGTAGGCACCTGCAGCCCATGACTGTAATGGGAGGTCGTAGATGGATAACATGAAAGCATCTTCTTAGCCATTTTAATTTGGAGTAGCACTTAACTGCGTTCTGAGCTGCCTACCTTGGCTGCTTAGTGCTAGCTGCAAAGCCCCTGGTGTACCCATGATTTTGAGCATGAATTCCCATAACAAAGGTGGTGGCTGGCTACAAGGTGCGGACTACTCTGTAAATCTGAAAACTTAGTGACCATCAGCTTTCTTCCACGAGAAGCAAAATCTGAAAACACTCAGCCAGGAAAGGGAGTCTGACTGTTTCTGATTTTTGTCTCCTCATAACCAAAAAAGCCAAGTCAACAGGATGTTGCTCTTTCACTCTGAAAGTCTCCTGGTTGTTGCCAGCATCTGCTGAAATGGTTATTCATATGACAACTCATTTTGGGAAAGATTGCACTGCTTTTGTTGTATTCAACTGTCAGTGGAGAGGGAAGGTTTGGGTTGGTTTTTTTTTCCTGAACTCTTGTTCTTTTGGTCGTGATGCCAATAAGTTGTTTTAATCCATGCTTGATCTCGGAGTCTCACTGCTATTTCACTCATGTAGTCTTGGCTCTGGTTTGTTGAAACCTGGGGAAAAGAGGAGCAATGGAGTGTAGAGTGTCACTCTTCATATGGAGAAAATCTTTCTTATTTCCTAGACTATGTGTGCAGCTGATTTTCCTGTCCCCAAGATACTTACAGAGCTTGAGCTTAAACATTTAAACTGTTAATGATTTAACTTGTGGTCTTCCACACTTTTGCATGGGTTAGTGGTTGCCACAATAATTCGTAGATGGTACCTTGGTCTTGGCCCTAGTATTCAAAGGCAGTAGTTGGTTGCGTTTATGGGTTTTTAATGAGGAATTGCATTAAAGTTCATGGGAATTTTTAATGAGGTTCATCACTCTTAAAGTAGGCAAATGAGATGGGCAGGCTCGTTCTCTCCAGACCAAAATGTGTTGCGTTCATGCCAGTCTCAGATCCAGGTGATATACCTCTGCTACAGCATCTAGGCTTTTCTCCAGTACGATGGGGGATGGAATTTTCCCACTCAGCATGGAGGGGGATGCTTTTAAAATGTATATCCTCTTGGCCTGGCTGTTTCAAATGATCTTGAGGCCTTGCCTCTCTAGCTGCTGAGGGTGCCCTGAGGTTTGCTAAGAGTCTAGGGTTCCGCTGCTGGGAATTGGGGTGGCATGAGGCACTCTGCTGCTCCAGGACTCATATAATCTCTTGGATAGCAAACATCGATTAGACACATGAATTCTGAGCAATGTCTCTTAATATTACTGCATCTCTAGGGTGTTTTTTTGGTCATGTAATCTTTTGGGGATATTGAATGTTTGAGGCATAATGCAGTGGAATTCCACTTCAGTAGTTGTACTCTGTACAACAAAACACACTTCTTCTGGGAAACAGCCAGGAAGATCTTTTTCCCCTATTTTCTCCTCATTTCTCCTGTCTTCTCTGTGTTTCTCTGTCTTATTTTTCACCCCCTTTTCCTTTGATTAAATGTCAGGGTTTTTTTTTCTCCATACCTTTGAATCTTCCAGTTCTTTCCCTTCTGCCTGACCAAAATTTCTTTCACATGGAGTAAAGTGATTTTTTTTTTTTTTTTTTTTTTTTGAAATGTTTTCACCCCTGCCTAGGAGGTCTGAATAGCAGCCACACCCAGCTGATTCCAGGTCGCTGCTGTTTGACAGTGCTTTGGGAAGCCACCCTGGCACCAGAGCTGGTGACAACCACAGGAGAATGCAAGGTCAGAAAAGTCTTTTGGCTCCATCACATTTTTCAGTGGCTGCATTTTTTGGGATATATGAAATGAGGATCTAATGGGTTTCATGACTCTTAAAGCAAGCAAATGAGATGTGCAGGCGCATTCTTTCCAGACCAAAATGTGTTGCATTCACCCCAGTTTCAGACCTAGGGGATGTACCTCTGCTACAGGATCTGGGCTTTTCCAGGCCCTCAGAGGTACTTCTGCACCGACAGAAGATGAGCCTGTGGATGTCTGTTTGCAGTATTCTTTAGAAGCTGGAGCTTTAAAAATCTGTTTTCTGTGTGTGTTTCCATAACATCATTTCCTCTCTACCCACCCATGCTGGGGAACATGGTCATATACATCCACAGATCTAGAAGCTGTCCATTACTTTCCTAATATTTAAAATCTTTAGTGGTGTGTGACATAAGCAAGCCAAGCTGTAATGTTTTCACCCCTGCCTAGGAGGTCTGAATAGCAGCCACACCCAGCTGATTCCAGGTCGCTGCTGTTTGACAGTGCTTTGGGAAGCCACCCTGGCACCAGAGCTGGTGACAACCACAGGAGAATGCAAGGTCAGAAAAGTCTTTTGGCTCCATCACATTTTTCAGTGGCTGCATTTTTTGGGATATATGAAATGAGGATCTAATGGGTTTCATGACTCTTAAAGCAAGCAAATGAGATGTGCAGGCGCATTCTTTCCAGACCAAAATGTGTTGCATTCACCCCAGTTTCAGACCTAGGGGATGTACCTCTGCTACAGGATCTGGGCTTTTCCAGGCCCTCAGAGGTACTTCTGCACCGACAGAAGATGAGCCTGTGGATGTCTGTTTGCAGTATTCTTTAGAAGCTGGAGCTTTAAAAATCTGTTTTCTGTGTGTGTTTCCATAACATCATTTCCTCTCTACCCACCCATGCTGGGGAACATGGTCATATACATCCACAGATCTAGAAGCTGTCCATTACTTTCCTAATATTTAAAATCTTTAGTGGTGTGTGACATAAGCAAGCCAAGCTGTGTAAATTTTTTTTTTCTTTTTTGCCTTATATGATACTCTAATTTCTCAGGAAAAGAAACAAGAAAAACTGTTAACAAGGTGTTTAGGAAAGAAAACCTTTTTAACTTCCCCTAACTTGGTGACTTGTCCCAGAAGTGGTCCAGTAGATTTTTTTTTTTTTTTTTTTTTTTTTACTATTGATGCTATTATTCAGGTATCTTTTATTAGTGAAAAGCTGGCTGTTCTTTCTCTTCTTTTTTTTCTTTTTTCTTGGGCATTGGAATGTTTGAATGAAATCTTTATACATGTATGTATTTTTATGTGCATATATTTTAGATATTTACATATATTTAAAATGTTTTGTATAAGTTGGGAAAGTAAAGCAAAGAACCGTAGTGGCTATTCTTGGGGTGGACTGAAGTCCCTGGAATTATTCGGTTTCACCTCCAAGGGCCTGTTTCCCACAGGCTATGTTGGCCAGGAGATTGAAGTTGCTGACAGTGCTCTAAGCTTTTACATGGTGTTTTATCTCTTTTGGGCTCAGGCCCTGGAATAGCTTGAAGATAGGAACAGAGATGGTAAGCTTGGTTAGCTGGTGTAAGGACTTCAAGGTCAGGTCTGAAGAAGAGTTCCATGATAGACTACGTGTTGACGTAACTTTCTGCAGTACAGTATCTGTACACGCTGAAGTTTCTTCTGTGTTGAAAAGAGTTATGCCTGAAAACAGCAGCCTGTTACACTGCTGGAAGACAGAACGTGGCTTTCCTGGTTGGGGTTGTCTGGAATTCAAAGGACAACTGATATCTGCTGGACTTGCACAGTTGATTGTGGATCAGGTTTATGAGTGAGCTTTAAGAGTTAGGTAGGCAGTTGGCAGGATTTAAGAACCTTAAGGAAAGAAGGCACCAAACCTCTGTAAGCTAGTCATCGCTAAACTTCTACGTAAATCCAATTTTGTGTGTGTTAGTTTGCCTGACGCCTAGCAGAGAATTATTCTATTTTACCTCCCAAGCAGTTCTGTGAGGATGAAGACTTGGAGACAGACAGTGAATGCAGTGATAGAGACCAGTAACTAGCTGGAATTGGTAAGTGAGAGACGCTAAGTCTGCCTGCCAACTTTTATAACCATAAAATCTACCTAGTGGGTGAATTTATTCATTCATTGTTTTATAGAGGGACTTTTAAATGGCCTTATTAGTTCAGTCATGTAATAAAAAGTGGTAACAACAGCGAAAAATACTTGCTAATTGGTCAATTCTGTCATACAGATGTCTTTATATTGCTAGGGAAATATGAATCCTACTCGGGATTCCTGGAAAAGCCTAGGAACAGGGAAAATGGCATCAAGCTCAAACTCTGGCAAAGGGGTGACAAATATTCCAAGTTGCAGGACTGCCATGGAGCACTCTGAGCCACCAGTCTTGACTGTGTGAGTCCCTGCTGACTCGGGGGTCCTGCAGGTAGCTACTGGATCGTGTTCAGTGAGCTACAGCTGGGGCTACGTAGGAAAGCTCGGAATTGTTTAGGTCAGAGTCAAAATATTCACTTAATAGACGTGGCAGGCAGTGCCAGCTCCAGAGTGCAGTGTAAGAGCCTTTCTGCAGATGACTCCACTTCAGAAATGTGCTTTTTTTTTTTTGTTCTCTCCACATAAGTATCTGGAGAAATGTTAATAGATTTATATTTTTTTATATTTATAAAAATTAAATTTATAAACCTAACATAGAAATATACTTTATATATAAAATACAAATATAAAACTGTACTGTGACAGATATGTTTGACTTAATTTAGGAAGAAGTGTAGGCTGGATTATATAAATATATATATTTTTATATATATATGAATATATTAAAAACCTGTACTGTAGCAGATGTGTTTGTCAAAATAACTCTAGTTAAAATAATCCAAGCTACTGGATGAAATCAAAGAGGGACAACAGGAATGAGAACTGATTTTAAATCCCATTTAAATCCTTTCCTTTGGCTTCTAAAAGACCTGGTTTCCATCATGTTAGTACATTCAGATTAAGATAACTCCTTAAGGCAGATGACTTTAAGCGTAGATGATTAACTAGTTCTCTGGTAAGAGAGGGGACTGAAGCCCTTTATTTAGAAGTTAAACCCATCCCTGATATAAAGCTGAAATTCAGATTCTGTTGAAAGCTTTATTTTGGGTCTTGCTTGGTGAAAAAGACCCACCAGTTAAAGCGTGCTGCGTATGACTATTTTCTTCATCTGTATTTTCCAGTCACTTTTTTCTCACGTAGCTGGTCATATATATATATATATATATATATATATATATCTCCATGAAGTGTTAACTTGGTGCAATTGCAGTTTGCCTGTACAGTACGATGAAACACTTGACTACAGCACAATGAGAAAAATCATATTTTTTTATAATTTCTTGAATGACTTGCATGGAAGAAAGTTGCATTATTCCCTGCTTTCAGACTCTTTCACACAGAGGTTTTTGCATTGTTTCTGTTTCACTGTTTTCTGCAACTTCTTGAATCCTCAAAAGAAGGAATTGTTCTATTCTTGACTTAGCAGAGATCAAGTCAGCCATTTGTTCTCACTTGAAATTGTAGCCTGTGTAGGTGGGCCAAAAACTAAGGGATTACTGTTCAGAAATCCAGTTTGTAGTCACTTAATTCATTAATAGTTGTGCAGAAATAGTGAAAGATTCTTTTCCCCTTCATACCTGTTTTCCAGAATGTGCAACAGTCACGTTTTAAATATGTTAACATGTTGTTACAGCAGCAAGACATCAGTCAATTCTGTGTCTTATGCAGTGGTTCCTCTTCTGTGCGGACGTGCATGCGTTGCAGAGTTCAATAGTCCTTAGTCAGGTTGTTGGTTAGTTATGAAAAGACTGCTCTGAACAAAGTATTACTAAAGCTATTTCCTGTGCTTCATACTCCTAGCTTGCTTTGGGATGCCATCCTTGAGAATGGTGGGCTGCGTTACTGCATTTCTTACAAATTCAGTATTACCAGATCTGGACCACAGTCTGCAAAAATATGGCTGACCCTGACTGCAGTAGAGTTTGGAGTCTGAGCTGATGTGCAACTTCTGTTCTGGTTTTGTCTGTCTCTAAATCTGATCTGGCACATCTGCTATCAGGGCATGTGAAGTATTGATGTTTGTACAGAGTTCGGTAATCAACACTAAATCTCTAAGGAACTAAGTATTTATCCGGCTAAGATCTGTACAGTAGGTAGATTGAACTCTGGCCCTGTACCTTTTTTCCTGGGGCCTCCCAGCAGATAGCCAAACCACATGGCAAAATTTTCTACTGGCTGGTGCTGTAACTGGTGGTCTTCAGCGTGAGAGCACAGCAGTATGTATTTTTCAGTATTTTGTTCCTCTAGAGGTCCTTTCAGTTGCCTTCTCTTTCTTCTTGCTGTTACTTTACGTTCTCCCTGGAGCATTGCATGTCACTAGAAAGCATGAGACTACAATCCGAAGTCATAAGAGACCACAGCTATGGAACAGCCTGAGTCTTAATCTGATTTTTGACAGAAGGATGTTTTTCTCTGCTGTTCTCTGGCGAGTTTGGTTTCTTAAGCATAGTGATGTAAACACAGAAGCTCATTATTTAGTTGCAACTGTGTGCCAGATGATCATGAAGCAAGATCTAGCCTGTGCTTTGGAAAGCTTCATTCCCTGTGTTCTTTTACAGGGATACCCAGCAGAGATCTTCTGCTGGGATGTGGTAACTTTCTGTACACGTTTTCCCAGGCTAGGTGGCAGATTTCTTGATCCTTGGTCTAATGCCACCCGTGAAAATAGATATTTATTCCCATGCAAGTGAATGTAAGATTTCTTTATTAAAACTAAAGACTATTTCAGCATAGATTTAGTGGGTAACTGAGGTTGTAATGACTATGTGTGCATAGAATGCTGCAGTAGGCAACAAGGTGTAAAGTGATACAATGCTATCTTGTACTATTTGTTTGCAAAAGGTGACATATAAAAAAATAAATGTAAGACTAATTTGGCCACTTGGAACTTGTTTTCTTTGGCAGCGTGGGAGAGAAGCCTTTAGAAGTTGATTAAGCATTTTTTTTAGTGCGCCCCTATGAATGGAGGCAATCAGCCTGTGCTGCGCGTATCACCATCTCAGCAGAAGGTGTTTGGCAAGGAGGGGGGTGAGCAGAAATGGCTCTGCTGCCATCTGAAGCTGCATTCAGGTTTTGCTTTGTTATCGCCATGGCTGAGCTTGTCATGGATTACATGCCAACTGCATTGGGCAGCCAATTTCTGCTGGCCTGCTAGGTGCCAGCTTGAAAGAAGTTTCACTTTAATTCACTTTTGCATGGCAGGAGAAGACAAAGAGGAGAAGTATTTCCCAGTGAGGTGTTACTGCAGTATAGTTGTGCTGCAAAAGAGGAATTACCGCGGTGATCCCAGTAACCCTCTGCTGAAAGTCCGGGGGATCAGGGAACAAGTGTAAGCCTTGGAGCTGAAAGGTTAATAGTCCCTTTTATCATCACTTGGAATCATAGAATCCTTTGTGTTGGAAGGGACCCCTAGAGGTCATCTAGTCCAATCCCACTGTGGTGAGCAGGGAAATCTTTAACCAGATCAGGTTGCTCAGAGCCCCATCCAACCTGGCCTTGAATGTTTCCGGGGGTGGGGCCTCCACTGCCTCTCTGGGCAACCCCTTCCAGTGTTCCCTTCACCACCCTCATTGTAAAGAATTTCTTCCTTATATGTAATCTTAAATCTATCCTCCTTTAGTTTAAAACCATTACCCCTTGTCTTGTCACAGCTGGCTGCACTAAAAAGATTTTCCCCATCTTTCCTACAGGCCCCCTTTAAGTACTGAAAGGCTGCAATCAGGTCTCCCCGCAGCCTTCTCTTCTCCAGGCTGAACAAGCCCAACTCTCTCAGCCTGTCCTCATAGGAGAGGTGCTCCAGCCCTTGGATCATTTTTGTAGCCCTCCTCTGGACCCATTCCAACAGTTAGACTGAACAGAGGGCTAACATAAAATCTTCACTTTCTTTTAGAGACCTTGCAGGAGTCATGTCCACAATGCATTGAATATCAAAGACTCAGACTTCGCAAACACTTCTTTGAACTCTCCATGTGATTTATTTTGGGGGGGGGGCAAAAGCATATTTTGCTTAAGCATCTGCCTAAACCTAGTCTAATAAGCATAGAAGTTATTTGTTGCAGTTCTGGAGGTCTTAGGAAGTTCACAGATAATACAAGTTACATATAAGCAGTTGCTTCAAGTGCCAATGAAAAAAAAAAAGCTGTAATCATAGTTGGAGTAAAGTTATCTGCCCATGTGGGCAAGGTATGGAACCAGTTGATTTGGGAAGGAAGGAGGCAAGATAATGCGGACCTCCCAGTAGCCTTGGGATGTGAGTCTTCCACACTTGGAATGTCAGTATCACAGTGACAAAAACATTACTAGTAAATATGGTGTTAAAACTGGAGATACTACATAAATTACCCCAGATGTTTGGTAGCATCTGTTTTGTTCCTCCCACCCCCCCCCCCCCCCCACTAAACATAAATTAGCTTTTTCTCTTGTGTTATTTGGAATAAGTTTATGTGTGAGATTACTTTCTTTCTGGTTAGCTGTTTGACAACTCTCCATCCGGGCCCTCAAGACTAGAATGAAGATGCTCTGCATGGTCCTATCCTATTGCTGTCTTGAGGGTGATACATAGGTATTATTGCTGCTTTTTATAGCTCACTTTGTGTTCTTATTTGCCCCAGTTGGTTGTTGCTACAAGGTTGTACTCTTGGCATATAGCAAGGGTTGGGAGAAAAATGCAGGCTAAAATTTTGAGTGTACCTGGAATATTCATTGTTATTTTAAAAATTAACTTAGCAAACCAATTGATGTGTCATACTCTTGGGAACAAAAATACCTGGCTCTGTGAGTTGGAGTAACATCAGGCTGGAAAAGGGGCATAACAGATGCTTGGTTCGTGAACAATCTTGTGAGCCTCGCCTGGGTAGCTGGAGTTGTGGGGGTTAAGGAATGTATCTTAAGTGATGAGGAATGTATTTTAGGATACAGGTAATCAATGTTGGTGAAAGAAAGCTTGTATCTAGTGGTGAAAATGGCAGGAATTGGGAATAAGATTTTTGCATGTATAATGTCAGACAAAAGTCTGTGACCTAAGAATATTCCCTGATTGCTCTCATATTTTATCAGTGTATTATGTGGGCGTTTTGGTCTTGGGTTTTTTTTTCTCCTCTGCTTGCTATATGCATGTTTCACCAGGCAGGGGATGTATAGCCTACTGCAAGTGCTGACACTCAAATTAGCCATTGCTGCTTATAGTTTTTTTCCCAAATTGCAAACAGGCAGCAGCTGACAATGAGATTTTCAGTGGCAAAATGTACTGAGTATCAATATGAGGGAATGATGGAATGTCTTTACTTTTGTGCTGTTTTTCAGACTGCTCTGCAATGACTACAGCAAGATATAGGCCTACCTGGGACTTGGTACTTGACCCGTTAGTGTCCTGCAAGCTCTGCCTTGGTGAATATCCCGTGGAGCAGATGACAACCATTGCACAATGCCAATGCATCTTCTGTACCCTGGTGAGTTTGCTTTTTCTATTAGGCATAGAAAACAATGCATAATTTTAACTGCAGAAATCATGTGCCTTTCTGCTGAGTGGGTTTCACTGAGAAGTATTGATACTGCAGTGGAAATAATGTTGCTGCGTACTTGACACAAATGCTAATGGGTAAACATTTCTGTTTTCCTGTTGTAAAAAACCCCCCAAACCTCAGCACTGCCATATACTGCTGTATGCAGCTACCTCCTTAGCAAGGTTATTCATGTTTTCCCTTTATCTGTTGGTGGCTTGGATTTGTTTTGGGTTTTTGGTTTTGTTTTTTTGTTGTTGTTGGTTGGTGTTCTGTGGTGTGGGTTGGCTTTTTGTTTGGTTGGGTTTTTTTAACTTTAGGGCCAAGTCTTTCTGGAACAGAGCTGTGCACACACTTAAAACTAGAAAAGTATTTAATATATTACAGACTCTAATTTCACTCTTATAATTACAGTCACTTAACAGGTTTTCATTACTGTATTGCACACGCATGCCTAGAATGACAAGAATCTTGTCAGTTAACTATAAAACAGTATTTGGTGCATATAAGCGTAGTATGTAGCAGAGATCATCGCAGTAAAATGGTATTGGTAGTTTACAAACAGAGAAACAAAAGTAGTAGTTGTTTTCCATCCCTAATGACTTGGAATGAAAATG
>NW_009259798.1:68781-125406 GCF_000687185.1 Egretta garzetta
TTCTGGGATACTTGCTCAAAGACTTTAACATGGTGTCATAAACTCTTGAGAAATAATGGGTTCAGACGTGGGATCAGGCGATTTTTAATTTGAAAGCCCTTTTCAATAAAGTTAGGGTTTTCTTGGGTTTTTTGGGGGCGGAGTTTTTTTAAAGTTGAAGCACAAGGATTTCTTTAAGTAGTCTGTCTTAGCTTTTATTTTTCTTCATGGAAATGTTACCATTTTTTACATAATTATTTTTCTGATGGCTATTGAGAAGCTAGTTTGTTGCCAACAGAACAGACAGCTCCTTTCTGTTGCTTACTGAAAACAGCAAAAAAGCAGCGATACAAACAGTTCCATTTCTAATACATGTAATATTCTAAAAACTCCCGAGTTGTCATAACCAACTTTAATGTTGATGTTGTATGGGAAAAGAGAAAGCTAGTACACAGGCAGGTAAACAGGTACAGTCTGTTGCAAACACTAGTGCCTGTTCAATTGAAAAAAACAAGTATTGCTTTGTTATGCACTTTGCAAGGAGTGTTTGCTCAAGCGTGCAGAAGTATATAAAATAATGGGCTTCATGAAAAACAGAATAATAGGCTTTGTGAAAACTCTTCTCTGCTGCACAATGGGTAGTTCTAGTATTTACAGCTGAGTTTTCTGCATCTCTCCCTGTTGCTTGGATGCAGAGAATATTTTCATTTCATTTTTCAGTAACATTTAAGTGGCAGCAGAAAGGCCGCCAGATACATCTCTTCCTCTCCACTTTGTTCCTTCTGGCTTCTGCTGCCGTCGCTGATCATCTGCATCTTGGTAGAACACAGTTACTGACTCCTACCACTGTTTCGAAAGATATAACCTGTTACAGATACTAAAGATGTAACCTTTGCCAATCCCCTGTTCTTAGGACCTGGTGTAAGTAAGCTTACTGTGGTGACATTGGATTCTTGTGTTGAACTCTAGGTGGAATCATCAATCCATTTTTACTACTTGTATTTGATTATCTTGAATAGTTCATTCAGCTTTGCCTGTTGAAGTGAACCAGCATACCTTGCCTGCCTCTTCTCTGCCATTTGTATGAGCTTCGGTACAGTGACGTTTGAGTGCCCTGAAAAAATGATTTACCCTGAAGTTTTCCCGTGAGTTAATAGGAAATAGTATTACCCTTGCTTTCATTGGTGGTGGTGGGGGAAGAAATAAGAATCGATCCCAATAATTGCAGGAGGCAATAGCTATAAATCTGTTACAGCCCAGGGATTCAGCGTGACTGAAAACCAAGGCCTCCACCTCTACCTTGTGGACAACCTGCAGGTTAATAAATTGCCTAGGAAAATACTCCTGTAATGAGTCAGGCAAGCCTGTTCAGCGTATTGGCAATGGTTAAGGAAGAGTGTGAAAACTGTGCACCGATTTGTCCACTGGTGTTCCTCCAGTGATGATTTCCAGAAACTTGGTGTTTCTGGAAGTCATCGCTGCAGTCCTCAATATGAACTGTGTTTTGTAAACAGCCAAATTAAAGTTATTGAAAACCAACAGGGGGAAAAAAATCCTTTCAACTCAAGAATTTGGGTGATGTCTACGTACAGTAGATCAAGTCCCTTATACTAAGATAAGTGGGAATACAATTGGAGAAATACTTGACCATCTCTGTTTTGTTCTTGATGGACCAGTACATAATTTTGTTCTGGCTTCTTGCTTTTATGTAAATGATCTGAGGTAACTGATGGCCTCTGCAGTGACATGAGCGAAAAAAAAGGGATGTCCATTACAAGTGCAAAAACTGGTTTTGCTGCAGCTCTTGTTCCTAGCTCTAGCCCTTCTGTCTAAGTCACAGCAAGCTGAGACAGTGTGAGTATGGAGTACAAAGAGACCTTTCAAGTGCAGTGCTACTGGTATGTAGGCACAATTTAGATCAATGTGCAGATTTCTCAATCCTGTAAAATCTCTGCCAGTCTTCACTCTTTATAACGTAGAAGTGGTGTGGTAAAGATCTCATGAAGGATTGTCTCTTCTCGACACTTAGACAATAACACAACATTGCTATTCAGAAAGATAGAATGGGGACACTGTTTCCTTTTGCTCTCTGGCAGAGCTGTGCATAGGTTGAATAGAGCAGACTGCTACTCCTCTGCTGATAAGGCGTAGATGCTACAATTTCCCATCGTATTATTTTGCCAGTTGTGGCTATTAGTACAATACTCCATTATAGTTTTTATCATTATGATCATTATGCGCACACAATGCTGTAAGCGCTCTCAAGTTTTGTATATCTCATCCATTAGGAATGTATCCGTTGTTGGATTGCTCAAGGTACCAGAGGAACAAAGTCTGGAGGGTAGAAAGGAAAACAAGCCATTTGCTGTTGGCTTTTTCTTGGGTTGTTTTTCCGAGTATTGTCAACGGGCAAACTGATAGCTCTTTCCTTCTGGAATCATGCCAGCAACAGGACCAATCTTAAGTGTGCTTTTCAAAATTTGGACCAAAATGCTTAAATGTTTTGCTTTTTATTAAGTCACATTTCCTTTACTTAAATAGCACACAGTAAGTAGCTCGTAGCTTTTAAATTTCAAGGCAGTCACTTAGCAGTTGCTTACCCCAGGACAAGTAATTGATTTTGCATGTTTTCTTCAGAAAGCTTTCCTTATGACACTTATCTCCTTATGGAAGGAAAGGAAGAGTAAAGCAAGCAGAGCATCACTTTTTTTCTTTCTGTTTAACTTTGTTTTGTATTAGTTACTGCACCAATTTTTTTCAGTTACTGTTTAGCCTTTGTTTTTTGGGGGGTGGGGGAAGATGAGAGGAACAATTTTAGTCCAATTCCTGCCTGAAATTCTGACCATTTCATAATCCATGATGCTACTGCTTTTACTCAAGACAGGCTAAGCGCCTCTTGGCATCACGTTAGATTGTTCAGTCCCCTTCAGGATTTTACGCAGTGATGATAATTTTGGTACCAGAGATTACCTTTCTCAATTTTAAAAAGAAAATCAGTCAAGTAGGCAGTCCAGACAAGCAAATATCAACAAGAAATATGAAGCCTGAGAGAGAACTTGTCTTTGGAAAAAGATACTTTGATTGCTCATTTGCATTCCACCTTGTTACTGATGGAAAGAAAGAGTGCTATTCAGATATGAGAAAGAGCAAGAGGTCCTACAATCAAAAAGAAAATAACAAAACTAATGTTAAGACCTACCTTCCGCTGCTTGTCTGTGATTTCTTGTTGGCCAGCTGTGGACGTGTAGATCAGCTATGTGGTGTTTGAAACTAATGCTGCTGTGCCAATTTTATATCTGTTTAGTAGATACTTGTACTTAATTTCTTACCCACAGGCTCTACCTTAAGCCCTTAAAACAGCTGGTTAATACTCCCTGGACCCTTAGGTGTCCCTCTCAGTTTGGTAGAACTGTGATTTCAGTCTATATCTAAGTGTATTCTATCTCAAGTAGCATGACAGTGGGATAGCGATAGACTCCCCTGCTATCACTAGCAGTCTTTAACCAGGATTACTGTATTTGCCTATTCATGACTGTTCATATGTGTCTACTTAATTCTACTCATTCCCCTAATTGAGCTTCTTCATAGGCTGAAGACCTGAAAAGAAGGGAAGACCCTATGATCAACAAGGCAAATACCAGTAACCTGCCTGTAATTGGCAGTAGGCATCTCCCTTTTTTTTTTTTTTCCTCCTTCTGTTGTCATGCTTGACGGGAAGCACATAGAGCTTTGCTGGCCTCTGAGTTGAAAGATGGGGCAAAAGCACGATTTGCTCAGTGTTTTTTCTCACTCCAAATGAGGCAGCATCAGCTTCTGCTTCCCCTAGGGCAAGGCAGCATGGATGGGAGCAGGTGGGCTTGGCTGCCTTCCTTCTCCACCATGGTTTGTCCCTGCTCACCAAGGGAAGCCTGCCTTGGCAGGGCAGCACTGAGCTGAGGTCAGGCTGTCCCCCACCTCTACCAAGAGGAGATACCCTGCTTGCTTTGAACCAGGAGGGAGGGGGAAACCTAATGGCTTCTGGGGTTTTTTAGAGCTCTGGGTACTTCTTAGTAGCTGTAATGTTTTCCAGTTTTCCTCCAGCTGCTGGCAAAGCTTAGAGCTTGCTGCTTGTGCTCACTTCCCCCAGAACCTTAGCAGAGAACTGATACTAATCTTGACATGTGACGTGTCAGTAGAGGCTTCATGCTTAGAGGTCACCATGTGTTTGCATAGCAATTCACATGGCTGGCTGGGTTCTGACTTGTCTTGTAGGTGCTGTGATGACACAACTCTCTGCTTAAATAATACACTCACCTATTTTCAGTGTAATTAATACACACTTGGGAACTGCAGAGCCCTGAGTGAAAGCTAAACTTGAGCCAGAGCCTTCAGCTCTCCCCTCTGCCATGTGACGTTACTAAATGAGATTAACATCATCTGTCTTCACTGGGGTGTTGGGAAAACTACTTCGTTGTCATTTGCATAATGTTTTGCAGGTGAAAGTGAAAGGACTTTTGTTTGCTGCAGGTGCATTGTCCTCCCACTCAGAAATATTCATTCTGTTCTGAAATAGAATAAACTTTTCTCAACCAACCATATAAGGGAAGACTGAATTTTTGTTGTTGTTTTTGCCTCCTGAATGTTTGAGTTTCATCCTGCATATGTTGGCATTTGAGAACAAATTTCTTTTTGTAAAGTTTACTCTGTGTGTTTCTACCAATTGCAGCCCTGAGTAAGTGAGAACAAGCAGCTTATGCAAGATAATGGAGGGCTAAAAATCCAACACAAAAAAAATGTTTAAATGTACATGCACTTGCAATAGCTATTCTAAGATGAAGATATGCATGAACCACAAGATATTATCCTTGTCTCCTTTGGCCATTTTCTGCTGACTGTCTACTGATGCGAAAGATTTCTCTGAAGAAAAAATTATACATCTTCTATATATTTTACAGCACACACTAATCTGTGAGTGTGTGTGTGTATATAAACTCCTTCAAAAAAAAAAAAAAAGAAAAACCAACCCACCATTTCATAGGATAGGCAGCTGTAAGTCTTTGTTGCCTCCTCTTTCTCTATTAGGACATTCAACTGGAAACAAGCACTCATTTTTCAGGTTCATTTAGTTCCTGCTGCTTGTCCTGCTTGTCATGTCTATGGCAATTGATCGCCACGTCTCAAAGGATATTTGCTATAGTCTAATATTTCTCAAGCTGAAGGAGTCAGCAGGGCTCGTCTTTCAGGGATAGCTCTCGCTTGAAAATACCTGCATCCTTGATGATACATACATTTCTTCTTGCCTCATCTTCATTTATTGACTGATGCAGACATTTCCCTGTACTCAAACTGGCACAGTTACTGCCATGCAGAGGGTTTGGAGGCTACACCAAGCAGAGGGGTCCTGCACCTCATCCCCAATGTGAATATCTTGTCTGTGAGTCGTTTGCATCAGTTACGAAGTGTGTACCAGGGGCTGCTGTGGTATTTGGGTGTACTGTCAAAGTATTTGGGCAGAGGTAGAGCCAAAGCAGCAAAATCTGCACTGCTGTCCACGGGCTACATCAGCAGCCATCTCTGCACTGACCACAGTGGCATTTGCAATGGCTGAGTCCCTGCTCCTGGCAGGCTGCTGGCCATTTCCCATCTATGCTACCAGCTGATGGGAGTGTAAGGACTTTTGGACAAGACTGATTTTTACAGTTCAGGAAAAGGATGCTCAGGTGGTTTGTCCCAAAACATGAAGGCACATGGGTTGCATTTATCTTCCCCAGCCAAGATGCTGTTTGGCCATTGTCCACAAACAAGATGATGGGACTGGATTTAGACTGACAGTACAGGCTCAGAACAGCTGGTACAGTCTTTAAAAACTGACACCTTGGGGAAAGGAAAAGGCATTTACCCTTGGCGATTTTTGAACAATAAAGAATCTCTAAAAAGAGGCCAAGTGTTGGGTAGTTAGAGACAGAAAGCCTGTCAAACAGAGCTTTTTCAAATTACTTGCCACTTTGGAGAAAATGTTTATTACCGGTGCCGTTATCAATCTCTGGTCCTGGCCAAGGTCCCTTTCTTGGTCTGTACCACCTTGTTCACAGCACAGAAGGCCAAATTTGGGCACTGGGTATTTCCTTCTTGCAGAGCTCTGGAGAGCCTTGCAGGTGCTTGTCTTAGAGTCAAGGTCTTGCATGCTTGTGTAGCATGATTCTTGTCTTTGCCACAAAACAAAGGATATAAAGAGCAAATATGTAAGGCTGTTCTCTGTTACTGCTTTCACATTTGTAGATACGAAGCACTGCATGTCAAGATAAGCTACTGTTTCCTCTTATGATTTATTAAGGTTCATGAATCTGCTGCAGGGTTAACAAAAATTGGTATTTTGATAGTGATGTTTTCTCTGAAAGTAGATTATTATCTCTGAGAAGATGTCTATAGGAGTGGAAATGATCCGTTAACGTTCAAAGTAATATCACAAACATTAAACATCTGTCTAATGTACATCTGTTTCTGAGATCTAGGTGGTTGGTGAGGATGAATATAGTTTGTGTTCTTGGATTAGGTTGGTATAGCTGACAGTATATCTAATAAAGAAAAAAAAAAAAAATCACTCCCATGGTCATGTGTATGCCTCAAACAGATCTCTGTGATTAAGCGTGCATAGATATTTTCCAGTAAGTCACTTGTCAACCAAGTAGAATTAGGGTGATACCAAAAAGCCAGATTGTAGATCTGCCATAGAGAATCGTGCACACCGGAGCGGCCATGCAAGAGTATTTCAAAGTTGAGCCTGTGATTAAATAAGAATAGATTTGATCAGGATTATAACTACTACTTTCCACAAAAAAGCCATGTAGTAAGTTTGAATGAAGCTTAAAAGCTTTCCAAGGAACCTACCATTTTTTTTTTTCTTTCTTCTTCCATGTTTTCTTGCATGCCCTAAGTGTACCATGGAAATTTGGCAGAAAGTAGTTTTCTTTTTCTACGAAACACTAAGTTTAAAGGTGCATTTGTCTTATTACCAGATGAGCATTCCTGTTGTTTTTAGAAGTATCCACTGAAATATTAAAAAAAAAAAAAAAGAAAAATGTAGCATGTGACGGTTTTATATGGCTACAGGAATCCCTACTCTATAGGAATAGGGAAGGCTCAAACCTTACTCAGTCATTCTTCCCCCCTCTTCAGAGAATACACCATCTGCTTATCTCAGGGGAGTTTTTCCTCTTAAGGTGGTTCAGCTTTGTCTAAATGGAAAGTCTTTCTAGAGAGCGATATCTTCTTCAGGGTAAAGCTCTCTAGTCCAGAGTGACTTTACTGTTTGGACAAAAGGGAGGGGAGCTATTATTCCAAGAATGTTAGCCTCCACCTGAGACCTGGACACCCAAAGTAATCTCTCTGATTTATTTATAGTGAGAGACATTCACTCTCATGCGTACTCCCTCCCCCTGCCCCAGTGCATATTGCACACTGCATCACTATTTACTGTTCTAATCTGAAGCTAAAAATGAGCAGGACATCACATTACCTGAAGGACTTACAGGCAAAGCGTCTACCACAGTAAATACCTATTAGCCAGACTGCAGAATTAGCTTAGTGGAATTAGCACAGAGCAGTGGAATAACCTTGGTATTACAACATCTTCTGGCAAGAAAAGATATTACCTTGTCAGTATTCATTTTTAAGTAACGGAAAGAAAAATACCCAGTATATAGAACATAAGACTATTGCAAAATGCAATCAAAAGTAGTTGTTGCAGTAATTCTGTTCACCTGTGTAGCCTCATCACATCAGTTTTGAGCTTTGGCTTAGTATCCTTTTGGCACAAAAACATCCATAGGCCAAACTGTAGATTTGTAGCTACAAAACACTGCTAAATAAGTGCTTCTCACTCAATATTCTTTCATATTCTTCATACTCTTTCCTAGAATGTAAGGCCAAAAGGGATCATTACACTCATCCAGCCTGATGTCATTTGTAATGTGGATCATAAAATACCAACCAGCGTTTCCTGACTCTCTATGTGGTTGAATGCAAGTTTATATATATATATATATACACACACATGTGTGTGTGTGCATATGTATGTACATATATTTTTAGAAGTTTGTCTAATCCTGTTTTGCAGATGATACAGAATTTGCGAGACTTCAGCAATTTAGTCTACATGTTAATAATTACCTCTCTTGGAAACTTTTTCTTGTTCAGTTTGAGCTTTCTTCCCAGTATTTTCCATTTCCCCTCTTTGCATTGAAACTTAGGCCCACTAATTTTAGAATCATATTTTTTAGTTAAAAATAAATAAAAAAAAAATTCCTCCCTTGTTGAAAAAGCATGTCAGCCCTTCTTTGTGTTCCTGAAGTGAGGTGCAAAACTCTTAGTGATTGTCTGCCCAAGGTGAAGGGTTGTTTACCTGGTTAATATTTGTGCACAATAGCAACTGCCTTCATCTACCTTTAATGTTCACCTTAATCAAATGCATTGTAAAAAATTCATTCTGTTTCTTCTTTAGGACTTGGTAAATACTAGATTTCTTTCCTTTTATTTCTTCTTTTTCCCTTTCATTTTTGTCAGTATGTATTTGAGTTTTTTTAAATGTTCTACCAATACCAGTGTGAGAAGTTTTTGCATATAGTGCACATTTTGTTTTGGGATGACTGTGGCCTAGTGCCACGACTAAAATACATTTAAAATTTTTAGAAATAAATCAAATGATACGGTGATGATACACATGGCTCTGCAATCCTGTCACACTTTTTTGGCCTTTCCCAATCCATTGACTTATTTATAAAATTTCCCATAGGGCTTGGCGCTTGCATCTTCAGTATTAGCGTAGTCAGAAGTCTGAATTTTGACAAAATCCACCTAGTAGCTGTTAAAGAAAACCTCCGGGTTCATCTTTTTGCCTGCCCTAACTCTCAAATAAAAGGTGGCGTCTTGAAAAGCCATTCCTTATTTCCTGTGATCGTAGCAGTAACATGTTCTTAAAAGTAAATTTGTTATAACTTTCAAAAAGGTATGTTCTTCTATTTTAAAAAATGAAGATCTTCACCAAAAATCTTGAAGTGCTTTTCATTATATGCATTTTGTATTGTAAAATTACCTTAGGTACCAACTGAGCACATTTTTTCTGTCCAAGTAGATGGTAGATAAATGTTGACCCATATAGGAACGATGAAAGTCAGATTCCTTCTTATGAATTATGATGGGTTTTATTTGGTTTTGCGTGTCAGGAGAAATAAATCAAAGCATCATAACCAGAAATAGGCATAACTGTGGCTCTAATTCTCCTAAAAGAAAATGAAAAGCCAGACATTTTAATTCTTTATATTGAGATTTTGCCGTGGCCAGTGCAAGTTTGTTAGAGTTAAATGCAGCAGAGTAAAATTACATGTTATGGTTTGGAAATCAGGCAAAAAATAAGCATTTTCATTTTCGTAGGGTAGTTTGATCTTTATAACACTAGACAAAATGATGGGCAGCTCTAAAGCAACAGCACATCACTGGTCACTGAATATACATTTCTGTGTGACGCAATGCTTGATGTGCAAAGGTTAGAGGTGCAACTCATCGCACAGAGCTTTAAATATTAGGCTATGCTTGGCAGCTTCAGAACGTAAGTCGCTCCTTTATTTGCCATCTATCTCTGAGGGGAAAAAAAAAAAAGGTTCCTAATTTATATAGGAAGCTGATAGTAAAACCACTGCAGAGTTGGGCTCTCAGTTGATCCTTGTGAGAGAATGGATCTGGGCCAAAACTCCCCACAGTGGATGTGCTTCTGACTTTTGTCATGGGGACAGCAAACAACAGTAAGGATTCTTGGGTTACCAGGTGAAAGAAAAAGTCATCCAGACACCAGAAAGGCCAACAGTGATGTGCAGAAAGAGGACAGAGCAAGGATGCACAAGGCATGCTCAGGGGAGCTAACCGGTCTCTTCTGACTGATCTTACGCTATTTGGCAGTCATGGGGGCACGCGAAGCATCTTGAACTGCGGTTCATTTAAACTTATATAAGGTTTTAAATAAAGTTTATATATATAGTTTATATAGTCTCTATATAGTTTATATATAACATAAGTTGTGCAATGCTTTGCTTTCCTTTGTCTATGGGAAATTACAAAACTTATATGGTAGTTTTCATGGGGTTCCCCGTCTAACATTCATACATGGTAGTATATTACAATCTCCTTTTAATTTAAAAATACAGGAAGTTTTAAAATGAATGTTAAGGTATAGATCTGTATAGTTAAGGAACCCAACCAACCCCAGCAGTGTCCTAGAGTGCCATCATACAATAATTGTTCTTTTCCTCCCCGGTATGCTGAGAGTGTGCATATTGCACAGAAATCTAAGCTACTGCAATTACCTGTTCACTTGTTGCAGCTGCAGGGTAAAACAGGGTAACTTGCCTAACGATTGTTACAAAGTGGACGATTCTATGATTCTACTCTATGATTCGAAGTGACATGTTTTACTTCTGGGTTGGGAAAGGTGTAGGAGCACACACATGGTTTGCTAATGCAGCTGACTAAATGGCTAAGAACTTAACAGGCTTGGTCCTCTTTTTCTTGCTGGCTAGGCAGGTCATCATCATTCCTGGTGAAGATTGTCGGAGTACAGAAATGAAGTACAAAACTGAATGCAGAAGGAAACATTTCCGCTTGTGACCTACTTAATTCAGTAAAGAGTAATTTTTTTGTGAAATGCCAAGTCTTACCCTGGCTTCAGCTTGTCAGGCTATATATATAAGCAGAAATGTACAGAATCACCACCAGTAGTTTTTGATAGGTTTAATCTCCAAGTGTGACTTATTAAATGATATTTAGTTATTTAATTACTGAAATACAATGAGGGGTTTTTTAAAGAAAGAAACAAGTGGAATTTAGCAAAAGTATTGCTTTAAATGAAAGTACTTTCCATTGGCATACATCTATTAAAGGAAGAATAAAGATGCTTCTCAGCATATTGGTTTTGTAAGGGTCAATATACAACAAGAAGGATACCTTGTGACCTTATTCCAGCCTCAGCCCTTTGCTACCTAATTTCAGCTCCTGTTTTCTCTAAGAAAAAAATGTGTAATACAGTTAGTTTTGAAAGTTGTTTGGGGTGACTTACACTCCCACATTTTTTGTTCATCCTATACTATACTGTACATGCTATATTATTGCCTTAATGGAAAGGCTATGAAGATACTTTCTTCCAGCATGGGATCAACTACAAGCTGCAGAGAAAATGAGCAACAATTTGTCATCTTTTTGTAGTTGTTTTGTAATGAATTTTTCATAGTACATAACCAAGTACCTAATCCTACTGTTTTGCTTGCATGCTGGTGCATTTCTAGTACTGTAGCCAGTTAAAAATTTTCTGCCACAGATGGCCCGTCTTGTGTCTGCTCTCAAGAGAAGCCACAGCTACCCGGTGCTTCAAACTCTCTTGCAACCACTTTGGGTTATTCCTTCTCCATCTCCTTACTTCTACTCCATGGAGTAAGGAGGTCTTGAGTGGACAGTGTTTTATCCTCTGCCTGATTTACAGTGATATTTCATGGCCTCGAGACGGCATCTGTGTTCCTAGAAGGTGTAGCATAAGAAGTGCACTTTGGCTGGGCTGGTTTTGAGGAGGTAGGGGCCAGTGCCACATGAGGGGAAGCGGAAGGCCTTGGACACTGCTCGTGACAGGGATGAACTGTGTCATTCCTTGGAAGATGTGAGGAAAGGGAGAAAAATCGAATGGGCTTTGGCAATGGTCCCAAACAGGTTGAGGAAGAGAATTAACCACATCAATGATTAATGATGGCAAAGCTCATTCAGCTTGAAAAGTACTTTCTATAAGTGCTAAGTGCTGGCATTAAAAATGTATACATTTTCATTTTAATCCACGCTTGGTGTCTGCAAATGGAGGGGAAAGGGAAGAGCCAACAGTGCCATTATGGCAACACTAATACCTCCCTACAGCTGAAATCCCAGTTTGCCAAGGCATTGCAACCTAGGACCTGGTTCTTCCAGAGCTCAGCCTGCTGTGGTTGCTGCTAGTGGTTCTCCTGAACTGCTCCACCACCTGCCCTGCAGAGCTCTAAGCGAAGCCTTGGAAATGTTCTGCAACTCAAACCACCTATTAAGTGAACAATTGTCTTCATTAAATTCCTACTGATAAAGAGGAAGACATAGACCATGATCTATCACACAGGGATTTTTTTACACATGTAAAACCTTTAAAAATATCAGTTATCCGGTTTCTGTTTTTCTTTTCCAAACAATAGACCTGTTGTCTCTGTTGAGTAGGAGACACAGGGAAGGGGAATCTGACAGAAATTATTTGTTGTGCTATCAAGTTGGTGGCATATTGCGGCCAGAAAAGCTGTGTACCAGAGCAGCAGAAATTACGTGGGCAGGAAGTGAAGTTTCTGCTGCAATGAACCTGCAAGAGGTAAAATCTAAAATAAAACATTAATATAGGGTCTCTGAAAGGAGCAGAATAGACATACCGAGAGGCACAACAGAAAGAGCAGAGGCTGGCTGAGTAAACTGAAAGTCTGGACCTTAGCAGCTACCAGCCACATGCAAAGGGTTAGGCCGGAAGCGTGCTCATTGCTGGGCCTCTTTGATGGTGTGGTGGGAAGGAAAAGGCAGTTTTGTGCTCTGACCCATGGTTAGGCACGCTGGACTCGGCAAGGTCGATTCAGTCCTTTGCCTTCCTAGGCTGACAGCTTGCTGCAGGGTGTGTAATCCTTCTTGCCTCCCTCCCAGCTGTATGCTGAGCTTGTTTTGTGTCTTTGCTTCGCTCTGCTTTTGGTCTAGCCTCGCTCTTTGTTCATCAATCTGGTTACAGGGAGTTAGGGACCTACTTGCTGTAATTGTCTCCAGTTGGCCACTGCCAGCTGAGCTCACAAGCAGGGTGAGACCACCACAGGGTGGCCCATCCACTGGAAGATAGACCCTTGTTCACTCTTCCTGTGTAGCGTCAGGCTGGTAGAAGGTGTGTGGTATCTGCAGAGAGAAGGTTATCTCTCTCTCTCCATTGCTCCCCTTGCTTCCCCAGCAGACACCTATGCAGTAGCTCTCACCCTGATGTGGGAAGCATGGAGGTGGAGGGGAGTGGTTGCTGTTCAAGAATAACAAGGTTTGGTCTTAATTTGCCCTTAGTCTAAAATATCCACCTCTCTTCCCTGTTTTGTTGACGGTTATGCTGTGTGCCACTGTGTTAGGTGCTACGTTTTCAGTTATGACTCGGGTAAAATGCTGTGGTTGCTAGGGGAGCAAAGTATTAGTATTACCAATATTTATTATTCGGTCCCCATGGAAACTGTAGTTCTTCTGAGAGTCTTAATTCTCACATTTTTTCCCTTCCTATGGAAAAGATATATCTTTAACCATGAAGTTCAGATAGTTATTTTCTAGAAATAGAAGGCAAGATACACCACTCCCTTTTGCCCTCTGGTCTGTTTGACAAACGTCTCTCTGTGGGTAGTTGCTGCTTACTACACTGTGTTGTGGTTTCCATAAAGATTTTTGGAGTGTGGTTAATCTAATTTTATCTTGGTGGTGTTCTATTATTTTTTCCCCTCCTTAGCTCCCCATTTGAATTGTGCTTTTCCCCATTATTGTTATTTTTTAATTTGCTGCATGTTTTCAATAGAGGAAGAGTTATTTGATGGAGAAATTAACTTGCTGTTTTCTATTTCAAGGTGTAACTGTGGCAAAAAGCTGTGAGCATGTCCCGTGGTTGTAAAAGGGACACAGTAGTATCTGCTTTTTCAAAGAAGTTCGAGTTCTTCAGATTTTCAGAGTAAAGCTGTTAAAATACCGAGTGATTTATTCTTGGTGGGACAGTTAACTCAATCTTTGGCTCTCTTACAGTGCCTAAAGCAGTATGTGGAACTTTTGATCAAAGAAGGTCTAGAAACAGCAATCAGCTGCCCTGATGCTGCCTGCCCAAAGCGAGGTCATCTGCAAGAAAATGAGGTACACTTTTACTGCAAATAGGTTTTTTTATTTCTTTTCTTTCCAGCATGTTTAAACGTGTCTTGCTCTGTGTGTTACAGCTGCCATTGTTGCCAACATATGTTTTCAATAATTCTCTAAAGGTCAAATACTTTGTCTCCTACTTGTTGAAAATGCCTTAGATTATTGCTGTTCCTAATTGGAAATTTGTCTTCTCCTTTTCTTTCCTTCAACAGATTGAGTGCATGGTTGCATCAGAAATCATGCAAAGGTATAAGAAGCTACAGTTTGAAAGAGGTAACGCATGTAACACTACCCATTGCGAGGCTGTGGGAATGGTATCGCTCCAGAATGATCCCATAAATCAGAATCTGGCTCTGCACGTGTTCATGCAGTAGCATTGTGCATTAGTTGTTTGGTCATCACCCACCCCCCGAAAAAACCCCTGAAAAACACTGTTTCTGTTCTTGCCTGGATGATTCCCAGAATTGCAACGTTCTGGGAATAAACTAAGGAAAGAAAATTGCTATGTATTATATTGCTCTATAACTAAGGGAGGGAGTGACTTCTATTTCGGGCTTTGCTGTTTGAGTTGACTACCAGTACTCTAGGGGCTGGGGAGGTAGATTGACCACTTTTATGGAGCCACCATTATCTCCTCTGATGGCATCTGGTGCAGAATTACTGGGCAGTTCTGTGTGTAATGATAACATGAACCTTGTTAATTTTTCTGAGGATACAAGCTGACCGGGTGCCTATGGGGATGTGGAACTTTGTGGACACAGAGAACTTACAGTAAGCTTTTGCTGAGGGCAGGACCCAGCCTAGAAACCACTGAAGTCATTGGTAGGTTTTTATTGACTTCAGTGGGCTTTGAGACGTGGTATGACTTGCCAGTAAGGTAGCCTCCAAGAAAGGGATGAACCTGTGTAACAGTCTTATGCTATTGTTAAACATGTGGTGGCAGAGGCCACCTTGAAATAGGGTCCTACTGGGCAAGGCACTATAAAAACACTTTCTGATGGGTTATGCCTGCATAGTATATGCTCTGTTTAACTTCAAGTACAACTGCATAAAAATACAACATCTCATTCTCAGAACAAGTTTAATCTATTGAATGAAAGTGAGCAATTAATTCAAACTCGGGGAACTCACTTTAGTTTGGTGCCTGTTTGCAGAGTGGGCCAGATTTATGTCTTAAGTGGGTAGCATAAATCAAAAGGCTTCTTTTGAAAATGTGTGTCTTCAAATGCTGGGCCAGTCAACCTCAGTGAGAATACATTCTTACGGAAGGCCGGTCTTGTAACAGCCTTTGAATTTTGTTCTTTTGTGCCCCTTTGCAGAAGTGCTTTTGGATCCGTGTCGGACTTGGTGTCCATCCTCTACTTGCCAGGCAGTTTGCCAGCTCCAAGAACCAAGCCCACAGGACCCCCAGCTGGTCCAGTGCAAAGCCTGTGACATTGAGTTCTGCTCTGCTTGCAAATCTAATTGGCATCCAGGTCAAGGCTGTCAAGAGAACATGCCAATCTCTTTTCTTCCAGGAGAAACAAGGTAAAGTATTGCAAAAGATCAAGTATTTAGAAACAAAACACACAATCTTTGAACAAACTGGAGTTTGAATAGTGAAGAGGCGTTTTCCTGATATTTTGTTTTAAAGCTGTTTCCTTCACTTAGTCATTCCTGTTCCTTTAATGCTGTATTCCAAAACTGGATAGCTCTTGGCAGCTGCTCTCCTTGCCACCATTCCCAGCAAAGAACAAAGGAGCTGCTTGAACCTCTATCAGCCACCCTTTTGCCCCAGTGGGAAAAATATGATACCCAGGCAGCTTGTGAGCTTCCCTTCAGAGAAAATCTCATTGCTGCTGCTATTCTGGACAGCACGAGGGTTGGTAACGTTGTGCCAGACAGTGATTTTTAGGATACCCTGTCAGCAATCCCAACTGCTGTGCATTTGGCCAATGATCTTAAGTTCTAGTCCAAGCTGGTTCCACCAGCATACTGCAGCCAGTGAATAAGAAGGGCTGTTGTGCATGTGTTCTACTTAATGTTTGGGCTTTTTCAAAGATTGTACAGCAGTTCAAAGTATCATCAAAGCCCTGGCCAGCCTTGGACTTAGCTATCCATTACTTGTCTTCTTTCAAGCTTTGCTGTAACAGATGACTAGCTAGGATGCTGTCAGGAGTTCCTGATCAAATATAGTTACTTTTGCACTTGCTTTTTGTGTGTGCTTGACCAGAACTGAAGCTCACTAAACTGCATGGCAAGATAAAAAACTTTTATTTATTTTCTTTAGTGTTTTGGTTGCTTTTAGTTTTTATTTCATGCTTCATTATTTACTCCATTGAGGTTTGCTTTTTCATTATTTTGGAGCATAGTGTGCCAGCAGAAGTTTGTGCTACCATGCATTTGGCATTTCATATACGGTTTATGGATTCAAAGCATTTTGCTTGTCATATGATTGCCCCTAGTGTGACTAACGAGTGTACGTCCTTTTATTCTGCTGTTCTGCAAATCAATCAGTCAAGGGTGAATCCTGCAAATCAGCAAACTCTTGATTCCCCATCAGTCATTCCTGTATCTCCCACTGGCAGTGGCTGCAGGAAGTGTCATTTGTTAAGGTACATTTGAGTTGTTGGTGTGTAGAAAACCACTTGAGGGAAATAAACGTTCTTCTGGTGTTTCCACATTCCTCTGTGTTGTGCCCACTGTATGAAGGGACATCCTATGGTTTTGCACAGTGATGCAAGATAAGAAGAGGCAGAGCTGACCCTAACTCATGAACCATGAGTCCTTAGGACAGTGTTAGAGATCAAGAGATCAACTCAGAAAGAACAGCATGCTCTCAAAACCTCATGGTTCCTGATTTGGAAGGAAATTCCTGGGGAGGATCCTCAAGGAAGGCGGAGACAAGCAATCTCGCCCTGGTGCCCCAGTCGGAAGGAGTATGGTCTGGGATTTGTTGTGCCATCAAGGGACTGCTTCCTCTTCTTTTCTGGGAAAGAAGAAAGGAGGAAAAAGGATAATTATCTAGACATACCAAGCATTTGGGTGCAAACTAGCTGCTGCTCATCTGATACATTCCAGGAGAAAACTGTGTAATATCTGTCGGTATCACTAGATAACAAAAACAGTTGGTAAAATATGTGGTAGAAAAAGTGTCCCAACTCTTACCAAGGCACTGTAGTCATTAAATATAGTAATTAAATACTTTTTTTCTAGAGATATGTTTGAAAAATAGAGTATAGCCAAAATACCTGAATAACAAAACTCAGTTAAATACCTGGATCTCTACTCATATCTCTTTTTTTTTTAAAAATAAAAGAAGTAGGCTTATCTTCTTAGCACACTTCTTAGAAGTTGTTCTCTTCGGCATGGCCACACATCTTATTAATTCCTCACTCTCTCCCACAGTTCGGTTTTTAAAATGGAAGAAGATGATGCTCCAATCAAACGCTGTCCAAAGTGTAAAGTTTACATTGAACGAGATGAAGGCTGTGCCCAAATGATGTGTAAGAACTGCAAACATGCCTTTTGCTGGTACTGTCTGGAATCTCTTGATGTGAGTACATGCCATGCACTCTGATTCTCAGAAGCTTAGAAGTTCATTGCTTTGCCATCCAGCTGTCTCCAGTCAATTAAATGGTAGCTCACTAGCTTCTGCACAGCTTGGTGGACTGCGACCCAGTCTGCAACCAGCTGATGCTGGTAATTTGATAAGATTTGTATGCTCTGTTTTACCTGTCTGACCTTTGTGATCCTAATTAGCGTTTTGCTTCTGTGAGCCAGGAAATAATCATTATAAAGTAAAATTTAATGAAAATAATGGTTGGAATCTTTACATAGTAACTAACGTGGGTTTTAGGGGGGGTGCCTTTTTTTTTAATACTACTTCATTTAGTACTGACTTTTCAATGTTTCCCTTCTTGAAGGAGTTACAGGATGAGTACAGCAATGTTCTCAGTCTGTGGAAGTTTATCAGACAAATTTTAGATTTAGTGCGTCACTGTGCAGGAGTCTAGCAGTCAGATTTGTTTACCATTCATTGTAGTCTGTGGGACAAGAAATAGATCTGACATATGAAAAAGAGTACGATGTTCTCCTAACACCAGGAATTTGTCAGTCTATAAGCTGCTGCTGTCTTATGTTTATGTTTTTTAAAAATCAGCCTATTATCGTGCCCAGGGATCAGAGTATATACACTGTACAACATCTGTTTCCATGTCATCTGTTTTATAGCACCGTTAACAATAGCAAAGGAAATGGTTTAGGTTCCCGAAAGCTACTTGCGACTATTCAAATCCTGTGGTTGTCCCATTTGAATGCTTTGCCAACACTCCTTAAGTCACAGGCTTCTCATGTGCTCAGTTAAAAAGCAGTGTTCCCTTGGTACTAGGCCTGCTCTCTTGGCTGGTTTGCCAGAGGATGGCAGGACATCATTTCTCAAAAATCTGTATTGTCCTTTTATTCTTCAACTAATAAAAGGAACCAAGTTTGGGAAGTCTGCGGTACAAGTATTCATTTTCCTTAGATCTTTCTGTATGTGTGTAAAATATATGCAATGGGAAGCTTATCTGCTTGGATCCTCTTGCTAAACTCCACACTAGCATTTAAATATTCAGGGTGAGAGCCTTTGGGAGGAGAGTTCGTTATAGATACATAACACTTGCTAAACAAACCTATTTGTGAAGACTCTTAACTGTAAACAAAGCACTTTGGAAAGGTTGGACCTGGCCGTATCCACCTCACTAAGCTTTTATTTACCAGTACAATTCCTAGTTATAAGTTCTCAGGAAATCGTATTTTATAACTTGAAGAGCAGTTTGTACTTCTGTTTATTAATTACCTTTTCATTTAATATTTTGCAGGATGATTTTCTCCTTATACATTATGACAAAGGACCTTGCCGAAATAAGCTGGGGCACTCCAGGGCATCTGTTATCTGGCACAGAACACAGGTAAAGCTCAGATCTTTGAAAGCTCTGTACAGGTCTACCACTGTCATAGTGCCTTCCTTTGCCTTACTCATTTTAACACCGTAGGGTAAAATGTGCCAAATGGTAACTAGTTTTCATAGCACATTTAAAGAGGGCAGTAGCCTGGAGAGGAACAGGTGCCTGTCCCAGAGAGGACACTCCTTGGCAGAAAGCCACTGAGAGCTAGGAAGGGTGCATCTGCAGAGCAGTTAAGTGAAAAGATATGTTCTCAGTAAACAAGGAGAACAAACTAGGTTGCCACCGTCCGTACTATTAACAGGGAAGCTCATCCTGCCATGGGTCTTTTTAGCTCCAGATCCAGACCTGGAAAGGAATTAGCCTGAGTATGCTCAGTATCTTGCTATGGGCTCCAGTTGACTCACTCATGTAGGTTGGATAGAAGGTAACCCAGTGAGCTTATCAGTAGTTCCAAACACAGATTCATATTGACAATTACAGAGAGTGTGGGGATACCTCTTGTAGTCTAGATCCAGTCTTGCTGGACCCAGCATGAATGCTGGTAGTGGAAGAGCTCTCTGCACTACTTCGATGTATACAAAATAAATGCCAATGTGTGACTTAGTCCAATCTACTGCCTTTATCATCACTTCAGAGATACAGGGACATCTGGGTATCTGAGTCATCCCTTCCTAAATTAACTGTGTGCCAGTAAATATCTACCTTAGCTTGAGATGAAGTGCTTTTTGGTGAGGTACAGATTTCCTTCCATTTGAGAGTATAGAGAATAAACCCCGAGTCTGGGCAAACAGCTAAACTGAAATAAAAGAAGGATCACACCCTTCCCTCCACCTACACCCTGGGGTGCCTGAGCTATGGACTGGGTTTTGCTTGACTTAGCCAATGGTATCTTAGGAAGTCTGTGGGTACATAAGCTTTCTTGATATACCTGTAATATGAGGTCATTAATCTGATAATTGGTGTCTGTTCTTAGCCACAGCAGTTAGTGCAAATACGCTTGGTAGACGATTATGTTTGATGTTCTGGTCACTGTTGAGAAAGAAAGTGGTGATTCTCCACCGATCAGGATACAATTCTGCTAAACCCACGAAAGCCAAATCAACATTGCAATGGTTTCCTTATATTAAGTCACTTTCAGTATTTATCTGAGGCAAATTGAGGTGAGCCTTTGTTGTTTGTGGATTTAAAAAAAAATACTTGTTTTGGCCAGTGGGAATGGCTTGATGCTAGTAGGGCAGCAACTTCTTCAGAAGCAACAGAACCAAGTAGAAAATGAGTAAGTAGTACTCAGTAGGCAGTTTTGTTTAACAAACAAACAAAACAAATGCCTCAAAAAACCCCCCCCAAAATAAACATTAAAAAAATCCAGACAAAATGGAACTTAATAATTCTTTGATGGCATATTGAGGCTGAAAGGAAGGTGTAAATAGATATTTCATATTATATTAATAATATTAAATTACCATTAGTCAGTCAGGTCCACTGAATTGCTAATTTCTAGCTTGGCTCTGTCTGACCAGTGGAGTCTTAGCCTGGGCTGCGCAGAGCTAGGCAAGGGCATGCTGTCTCCAAAGAGCCGCGTGGCAATAGCTGCAGCTCACAGTTTTTAAAGGACATGAGAATTCAGCTTTGGTTTATGTCTGTAGTAAATAAATGCAGAGATTAGTCAATGGAAGTTGCATCAGATTGTCAGCACCTTCAAAAAAAGAACGAATAATGAAATGTGTACACCTCTGAAGCTGAAAATGAAATTGCTCTTGGCAAGACGTAAAATTGTTAGGGCAAGGAAGTTTGAGCTCCTTCTCCCTGGACAGCCAAAATCCCAGACTGAAAGAATTTGGCTGTCCAGGAGGCGGTCTTAGGGTGGCGACTGCTGTCCCACAGCGCCATCTCCTGCAACCAGCCTTTCCTCTCAGCCCCTCTGAAAATCCCTGGGTAGTGGAATTGCAAAAAGAAATACACAGCAATCAGAACAAGAAATTGTCCATGGCCGACAAAAGTACTAGTAAATCATCCCATCGACACCATGGCTAATTAAATATTTGCCAGCTAAATGAAGCAGCTTATTTAGCCCTGGCTAGAATAATTCTTAATGAGTACTGCATTCTGATTTCTTTGTGCCTTCTGTTGTGAGGTTTTGCTAGCAGATTAGCATTCCGCTCTTGCCTTCATTATTCAAAATTATTCACAGGCACCCTCCTGTGAATAAATCTAAGTTATTGTCTCAAATAATTTGCGGGCATATTGTTGCAGCATTACTCTTACAGTTGCCTATGGCAAATGGGAAACTTCCTCAGGCAATGCACCTCAACTTAAATGTTTTTTTAATTACTATCCAAATTTAAACTCTGTAGAAAATAATAGAGTTTGGCACACTGACAGGATGGGTGGGTCTGTGGTCCTCTGCCCATGCTGGGAAGAGGGTGATCAATAAATGTCGATATGTCCATGAAAAAAATGCTTTTAGATAGAGTTAGGTCACGTCCCCTGAAGCAGCAGGATGAGCTCAGGTCTGACTGCAAAAAGCCACTTGGCATATGCAAAGTCCTCCTATAGCCTATTGTTGTGTTGTAAGTGTTGTAATCTGTGGCTGAGATTCCCAAGCTTGTGTTCCTGCTGGTGGGAAGTTTGTGGGAGTCTTCCCAGATTCTCCATGAACAACACCAGAACTTTGACTGATTCTTTTTGGAGCTTTCACCAGCAAAAAGGGGAGCACCTGAAAGTGGGAGTCTACAAGTCTCTTGTAATCTTGATCCTGGTATTTAATATTTAGGTTTGATCAAGAAAAAAGTATCTAGTTCAGTTGCTTCATTAGTTCTTCAAGATACAGCAAAACTCAGAAAGGCAAATAATCATCTGCATCACTTTGTGTGATGAAACCGAGCCGTGTGGCATGGTCCTGGCTGGACCTATGAAACATGAACATTCAGTCTCTGATTTCACTCACATTTCCCGATGGTAGGAGCTGATGGTAGCATACACTTGGGGGGGAAGCTCTGGCTCTGGAAAGGTCAATGGCATTTGCTGAGATGCTTTTGAAGGACACTGATGATGATGCACTGGTGTCAGCAGAATCTAGACAGTTGTTATCCCTAATGCAGTGCTATTCCTTTCTCTTGCAGGTGGTAGGAATTTTTGCAGGATTTGGTCTTCTACTTCTGGTGGCTTCCCCTTTCCTTCTACTTGCTACGCCATTTGTTCTGTGCTGCAAGTGCAAATGTAACAAAGGAGACGATGACCCTCTGCCTACCTAGACTGAGAGAAGATTTGGCTCATCACAACATGTGTTTTGGTTTTATTGTTGCTGTTGATGTTTCCCTCTTGCACTTACGTTATTGTAGCCTTACTTGCCCCGTTCTGCTTTTCATTGACACATGGTCTTGGTTCCAGGAACTGTTGTTACTACTGTTGCATAGATCAATTGATAGTAGACAAGGAGGGTAATGGCAGGCAAGTTTGGTGCTAAAGGGAGACCATGGACCCAGGTGGCTGTCTGAAATGAAGAGGCGATACTGCTAGAAATGATGTAAAAAGTTTCTGATGCCCTGCTGGTGGACTGGGACCTATACTGAATGACATCAGCAAAACAAGCTAAAAATGCATACAAATCTAAACTTTCTGCATATCCTTTCGCTTCAGAATTTGGTGGTTTATTCCTGTATATGTTTAAGTTGCCTATCATTTAAATCAGATAGTCAACTTAGTGTGACTTTACCATGTTTATTAGACATCTGTTTTTGTTAAAGCCATCACAGTGTGCTTTTTACTACCTATTTTTCCAAGTACAACAAAATCAGTAAGGTGCATATAGGCCATCCTATGCCTTTCTTGAAATTTGGGGAGGGTTAAAAGGACAAAGATGGTCCTGTTGCCCTCCAGGAATTTTTTGAAGTCTTATAAGAAATTTGTTTGATTGAAAGCTACATTTTAAAAATGAATTGATGAAGCTGTAAGGTTGAGTGGTGACACAAACCTGCTATCTAATCAAGGTTCTTTTAAAAATGCATTGATGGTATTGATTACTGCTGGACCACTAGTGTTTTTCTGAATTGTTATTTTTTGCTGTTGTTTAGGGTTCTGCTACACTTACAGGGCTATGTAACTTCTAATCCAGGTATCTTAATCTTTTTATATAGATATATATATAATCCTATTTAAACCAAATGTGTAAATAGCTGTGCTATTGAAATATTTTGGAAGTTTGAGATAGCTTGCTTCTGTCTTTAGGGCAATTATTAAAAAATACAGGACTAATTTACTACTTAGTAGACTCTTGGGTTATCAATGAATCTTTCCTTTTAAGTATAAAAATGCATCAGGGTTATCCCTGCAGCTAATAATAGAAATGCCTGGGATATTTGTGGAAGTTGTACTTTACATTTAACCTACTTAGCCCATTTTCAGAGTTAATATCGTAAAATATATGGTGTATGCTGTTAATAATAATGCTGTGATGAAACAAGTTTTCATTTGAAAAATAATCACTTGATTTGATAGTTCTGCAGAATTCACAGTGCGTTCTTTCCGGGGTAGTAAAGCGTGCCAGTCCGCATACTATTAATCTTTGTAGTTTCTCTTCAGAAATATTTTGTTGAAAACCGTTTTGCTCTGATTTTAAAATTTGACTAATAACTTCTCGCCATGAAATACGAAGCATCTGAAACAATGTGTGTGTCTGTGTGTAGTACTGAAGGAAAACATTCTTTTGAATGGCTTGTGGGCTGCAGTTTGACTGCGGTTTTTTCATCATCATTTATTTCTGTGCATTATCAATGTACTGAGATGGATGAATATGTTGAAGCCAGGATAACTTTGCACTGAAAATGTATTAAGACCCTTAAATGCAACTGCTTCTGGCTGCTGTCACAGGCTGGGAATATGTTTTCATAGCTCAAGCGTAAGGAAATGACTCCTTTATTATCTTTCCGTTTTATACTGTCTAGTTGTTAAATAAAAGACTGTAGGGTACAATTTTGAAAAGGGCCACTGTCTTTTTATAAAACTACACTTGAATTTCTTCTCCTCACCCTTCTTCCAAGTTTAAGAGTATCCAAATTCACACTGTATCTAACCACAGAATTTAGCTCTGGGAGCTGGAGGTTATCTGCAGTTCACTTATTTGGCTTGATTTTAATGAGTTCAGCTGTTGTAACGTGAAGAAGAAGGATAGCTGGTTTCCAGTAAGTCTGAGCTCCCTGTGATACCTTCCGCTTGTTTATGGCAATGCAAAGTTCAGATCTTCACTCGTAACACCTGGTTGTGTTATCAGAGTATTTTTAGTATTTTAGCTGTCTTGGGTATTGAAAATTGCTTAGTTGTTAAAAAACATCCGCAGGGAAGCCTGGGTAGTGCATGCAATGGCTGTTTGCCAGCCCCCAGGGGGTTCGTGAAGCGCTGCCCAGTTCGGCGGGCAGTGGCGTGGTTTATCTCACTCTGGCTCCGGCAGCAGCTCACTCCATCACCCCAGGGGTACCCTAAGCCGAGCACCCGGCTTGTCCCAAGTCATAGCTTCAGTGTGCAGGAGGCATGGGAACCCTTCTGCGAAGGACAGCTTCCTGCAGGTAAGCTTAAGCAATGACCTTTCATCCTCGGCCCTGTAATTCTGCTTGACTGGAGAAAAAAAAACATTAAAAAAAAAAAACTGGACAAAAGGACGTAAAGATTTCGCAGGTTGTAAATTTTCCAACTGGGAGCACTGAGGGATTTTGCTGTATGTGGCATGGGTCTAATTCCCAGTTCTACTACTGGGATGATAGGGAACAGCAGAGGTGCAGTGGCCTGTTAACAGTACCGTAGTGTCCTGGTACGAGGTTGATTTTCTCTGTGCCTTTCTTAGAGATGGCCTTTATGTGGCAATATAGCGAAACTCGAGTTTTCCACAGTACTGCGTGGCCAGTGCATAATCAATGTCAAACTTAATGCATTTCCAGATTCAAAAAAAAAAAAAAAAAGAGGGAAAAAAAAAAGAAGTCCTTTACAAATACAGATATTTTTAAATGATAGTTTAATTAATGCTCATAGGTAGCATTATATATAATCAGAAAACTGTGTACTTCTGTCAGTATATCTGTCTCTGATCTCAACATACTTGAATTGCTACTGGAGATTTTATGACTTATCTCTTGTTTCACATCCTGGCTGTTGGGATAGACTATATGCCTACGTGTATTTACCAAATACTTAATCCTTTCAGGTTTGCTAAATGTCATTCCATCTGTATTCTTCTCGGGGATTTTTGGGGGTGTTTTGGTTTTGGTTTTAATGCTGTTTGGTTTCCGAAGTAGCAATTTCTGGCAGTGATGTATTGAGTTTGGGGCGTTTTTATGTTACAGCTTATGTTGATAGTGTGACATTTAATACCTTGAAATTGAATTGTAAATACATTATTTTAAACTCTGACATTTAAACTCAATGCCATGGAAAAGCAAATGGTTGTCTCTGCTGCTTTTCAGATTAAATTGTTACAACAGCTTTGGCTTTTTAGATTTTCACCAGAAAAATAAGATTCATTGCATGATTTCTGTTGCGTTTTTACAGTTACATTATTATTTAGGGGGTTTTGCATTGTCTTAAATGCTGTTTTTAATGACGTTTGTAACAGTGCATGCTCTGCTGGGGTAAAGTGGTGTCCTGTCTAGCAAGCATGGGACCAAGTGCGGAGTCTAGACTCCAGAGGCTTTGCATCTCCCTAGACCTGCCATTCATTCCTTGGGCTGAAGTCAGTCCTGAGGGACATCGGTGGCATAGCCTGCGCCAGCTTCAATGGCCGTAGCACCGAGTTCTCCCCACGTGACATCGGACAAGTCACTTACCTCCTCTTGTCTCAATTTAACCATCTTTTAAATGGGTGAGCCAATGTTTACCTATCTCACAGAAGGGCTGTGAGGGCAAATTCATTGGTTTTGAAGATCTTCTAGATTCTCTTGATGAAAGATTCCCTATAAAGGCTTACTGCAGTTTTATGTTAGTATTTCAATTTTATTCGTGTTGGCATTCATCCTGAAGCCTCCTACTACTGACTTCAGCATGCCAAGAACTTGGGATGCTTTCCCCGACATACCGGGCAGCATGATCTTTCGCCAAATACCCCGGCTTATGAATTAGGCCAAATCCTAAATAAGAGCTGACTGGATCAAGTCTCAGCTTACAGTTGATCTCATGACATGCAGGAAACACAATCAAAATTAGTGACAAGCTCTCTTGTTTATGGAGCAGACAGGATAAAATATCCATAGATCAGAAAAAGATGAAGTGCTTTTGATTTAGAATGGTTATGGGCAGGAAAATCAAAATGAAGTTTTGTGCATTTCATCTGTAGGCCTTTTAGTGTATAGGAATAAGTATATTTAATACAGGCCATTCTCATCCCCGTGAGGTGCAGCATGGATAAAGTTTTGTGCAGGTTTGCTTTTTGAAAACCAAAGGTTGTACATTTCACATAGATAATCTAAAATGCTGAGGAAAACAGATAGAATACGTGTTTTGATGACAGTGATATTAAAGACATCGAAAAAGCCTGCATCAGTGCTTAATTGCTAATGCACTTATACTAAGTAAGGCATGCTGTTTGTGTTTAGAGCCCTGTGGTCTTCATTATTGCTTTGATTTGTGTATCTCTCTTATAAGAATTCCAGGAACATTAGGTACAGGTACGTGGTACATAACTGAACCTTTCTTGATCATTTTATCATGGATATATTTTAAACTTGTATAGGGATAAGCATGAAGGAGTCATGCGTATGTATAAATAATGTATTTGACCAGTGTAAAAATAGTTCTGTTGATGTATTTGAAATGTAAGTACATTTTGTGCCACTAACACTGTGATGTATAAAAGAGCTGTTGAATGCCTTTTAATGTTGTGTTTTGTACTTTGAATCATATTGAAGAGTTTAATTTGTAATTTCAATAGATATTTTAAATGAATGTGTCTCCTGTGATTCTTCATAGTGACTTTTCCATGCTATAAATTCACTAGAGAAAAGTGCTTTTGTTACGGTCGGACTCCCCGTGCCTACCTGCTTCTCCATCCTTCAGAGCACGCACAGCTTGCGGCCGGGAGACCTCCTGCCTCGCTTCTGAGCTTCACTGCGGTTTCGGACCCATCGTCTCCCAGCTTGGCCAAAGGAGGGAATCTGGTTATCTCTAGAGCTCGCCTGACCCACAGCTGGGTCTTTGGTCCAGGTCCTGCTGCAGTCATCGGTGCACACTCCAGCTGGGTGAATGTGCTGCCCCGAGGATTGCCCTCGGACGCGTCTATGTTCTTGCACCGCAGATTTGGGTTTGGTGGAGGTGGCTGTAACAGATCTCTCCACAGTGGGTAGCTTGTATTCCTCTCAGTTTGGTGCTGTGGAGGTAAAACTTTTAAAGGCAAATCCCAACCGCCTGTATAACAGAGTATTCTTAACTCGCTTCGACAGCGGGTGTTGCCTCTCGTGTTCTTGACTCCAGCAGCAGGCACTTCGCCTTTTGCCTGAACTGCAGTTCAGGATGCAGTCTCCTGCAGTCCCCATAGCTTCTTTCTGATTTGTTAGGATACAATTTGTCTATACTTACAAAAAAGCCCACGGGCACAATTTCTTGAAAAAAAAATGGTGTGCATAACTAATACGCAAGTATGTGCTTTATACATGGCAACTTAAGAAAAATCAAGGCCACATAACTGTTGGTACTCGGACATTCCTTTCCTTCATTTTCATGGAGCATAATGATTTTTCTCCATAAAGAAAAGATCAGATTAGATTTTTTTTTTTTTCAATTAATTGGGCAGAAAATAGTCTTATAAACACCACAAGGGGTTTTGACCTATTCTAGGAAGCAACCCAAGCAACAGTCAGTTGCTTCCAATTCGGGTATGCATTGCTTTGCAGTTTTCTTTTAGAGAGGAGGGTTATTTCTCAGTCACATGCACTTGTCTTGTAGTTTAGTAATATTCAGCTCCTGGGAATTTCTTCAGTCTCTCTGCCAGGCTCGGCTTACCTTACCATAGAATGATTTTCTTAGCCAATACCTTCAGCTGTGCGACTAGATTTCTGCACAAAAGTCTGTCATCAGAGAATCAAGCACTGCAGAAACTCTGAGTAATGGACTTCATGGTGTCAGTTGCCTAAAATGAGAGTGTTTAAGCTCTAATTCTAAAATGGGAAGTTTATAGCCCCTGTATGCTCTAATAAACAGTGTCCAGGATCATTTGGTCACCAGAGGTGACCCGCATCTACAGTAATAAGTTCTGTTAGGAGTGGCACCAACCCCAGAATAACTCCTGAACTGTACCTGGGCACTGGGTGGGAGAGTTCAGGCCAAATTCCTGCCAGCAGCTGTCCTCTAAGACCTAAAAGATGGAGACAACTGAATCTCACAGCACAAAAACATAGTGCTAGTTCTAGCATTCTACTAGTTTTAATGGTACTAACAGAGGTGTGACTGTAGACATTGAGTTATATACACACACCTATGGAGATAGTACTAGAGATCGCCACCACCAACCTGCAAGCACAGTGCATCCGCAAAGCTTTTTTTTTTTTTTTTTTTGTATTGGAGCTTATGTAGGATGTTTCTCGGAGATTTTGTGCTGTGGGTGCTTGCCCATTAGCAGTGCAGCTATACCAAGGGTCTTATTTTATGCAGGTTATATAGAAACTGATGGAACTTCTGTCGGTCCTGGAAGTGAGAAGGGAAAAAAGACACACAAGGAAGCCTTTGCTGCCCAGACTCCGTGCTCTGGGAACCAAGATTCAGCATTCATTCACTTAAGTATGATGCTTGCCTTAGCAATCAGGTGTCTGGCCTTAACTGGGGGTAGTCAGTGCAAAGACACATCTGCGCCTTTGGGACACTTCCCATCCTATGCTGCTTACTAAGGTCATAGAATCATAGAATAGAATCATAGAATCATTTAGGTTGGAAAAGACTTTTAAGACCATCAAGTCCAACTGTTAACCTAACACTGCCATCCCACCACTAAACCATGTCCCTAAGCACCTCGTCTACCTGTCTTTTAAATACCTCCTGGGATGGGGACTCAACCACTTCCCTGGGCAGCCCGCTCCAATGTTTCACAGCCCTTTCAGTGAGGAATTTTTTCCTAATGTCCAACCTAAACCTCCCCTGGCACAACGTGAGGCCATTTCCCCTCGTCCTATCGCCCATTACCAGGGAGAAGAGACAACACCCACCTGGCTACACCCTCCTGTCAGGTAGTTGTAGAGGGCAATAAGGTCTTCTCTCAGCCTCCTCCAGACGAGACAACCCCATTTCCCTCACCCGCTCCTCATAAGACTTGTGCTCCAGACCCCTCACCAGCTTTGTTGCTCTCCTCTGGACATGTTCCAGCAAGAACAAGATAGTTTTCTAGACAGCTTAGCTGTTTTAAGGTGCTTCTCAGGTGTGGGGTTTTTTCCCCACCCACTTGGATGACAGGAGAAGTCTAGGCAGCTGCCTTTCTACAGGCACATAACTCTCACATGGCTGAAACAGAGTGAAACCGTCGTAGAGCGCCTTATCACAAGTACTGCTTTCAGGTATTGGGGCAGAACTTGGCAGTGAAAATTAGAACCAGGCTGCTCTGCTCCCATACAGTTTTTCCAGATGAATGTGTGTGTGTGATGACTGTAACTTAACACGTGTGGCAAATATACAAAATGTTTAGATGCTGTACATCGTGCAAACCAACTCACGCATGCAAGCAGTGGAAGTGCACTTGAAAGACTGAATAGTCCAGTTGGTTTGTGGTGTGTGCAGAGCAGAGAACATCAAGCTGTATGTGTTGACTGGTAATTTATTCCTGGTGTTCCTTGATCACTTTTTTTTTCTTAAGCCAAAAATGAAATGGAACACTATAATCAGTATATAAATGCTAAATTTAAACCTAGGTCCCAAGGAAGAGAGCCCCTGGGAGTAAATTCTAGGTGTCCTAACTCAATGCCATTTTCTAAAATCCGAGTGTAGATACGTGTGTCTAGCTGATGTGTGATGCTTCATTCTTATATGCAGCACGTCCTTAAATGTGAAATGTGGCTTTTAATCAGTGTAGCTTATGTATGTCTACAGGAAGAAGAAATTCTACTGCGTAATTTTGTAGAGCAAGAAATCTGATCCTGGAACAATGCAGATTGTCCATGTTAAATAGACCGATAAAGGTTCTGGGTTGGTTTTTTGTAGCTTTAGGTGGAAGAAAGTGTATTAGGAAGAGAATTAAATCACTTCCTCCTTCAAAACACTGCCTTTATTTTTCCAAGTAGCTGGAAAAGTAAAAACAAGTGCTTGAGTAAGTGGCACTCCATGCATGCCATGAGTTGGATGCTCAGAGCCCATTAAAACAAATCAGTCTTTCCATTACTTTTTAGTCAGTTTGGATTTTCATTTTAAGGGAGCAATGAGCTACATAAGAGAGCACCTGTGAGAGAGAACTGGGTTTTTCTGACAGGGTTTTCCCTGCTGGTGATTTGCTTCAATTGTCATGATCTGTTTTGTGTGACAGAATCCAAGAGACTGATTTTGCTGTGGACTATAAGAGAAAGAAGTTCTGTATCATTAAAGCAGAGTGAACATAACACACTAATCTAGCAGGTTCTGTAGGCCTGACCTGCTCATGCCAGTCTAAATTAAAGTCTGTGGGCTCAGCCATTCTTGAGATCTATGCTGCTGTGGTTTATTCTTGAGAATGATTACAAACAAGCACACATCATGTTTTTTCTCTTTGCTCCCTTGAGATGAATTTTTGGGTTTTGGTGGGTGGCAGAAATGCTTGAGCTGCCTTGGAATCCTGAGGTCTCATTATATTTTGAGAATGACACTGTCATTTTGTGGGATTACCCACAGAAGAAATGCATGAGATATTGTGCAAAATTTCATTTTAAAATTGCCTTGGCAGATGAACGTAAGGCAGCATTTCTTTCTTTATTTTCATGCTTCAGTAATTATTACTGGACTCATTTTGTTGAAGTCTCATGTAACTTCTGTGATGGGTATAGGTCGAGTGAGGGATACCTGAGTTGGAATATGGATAAACTTTTCTTGACGCATTAGAAAAGTACAGGGAAAGGGTACTTTAAGCCCTTGCAGTAAGCGGTGCTGCTATGAGCCAGCAGGGTGCAGTCTCTGAACGCCATTGCAGGCAATAAGGACTGGCTTGCTTTGAGAGCATTGCACATAAATCCGTATTAACAAGATTTCTATCTCAAGCTTTTAAAGTCTGCGTTTCAAAACCTCCACTGAGCTAATTGTAATGATCTCATGGCTAAAAATAATGATGTTATGATGGGCCTGCACACTCTGCTGGGGCTGTTCTAGTCTCTGGGTATTAACATATATTATTGCTCCTGTTCTCTGAGAGTCTATAAACCTCCTCTGAAAGTGAAAAAGCCTAAGTATTTGAACATTCAGAAAACCAATATAAGCATAAGAGATCTTTCAGTCTGCAAATATAAAATGGGAGGTGCAAACCAGAGGTCTCTTTCAAAATGCCACGTTCAGAGAGCACTGATTAATCACACTGAGAGAAGAAGGGGGAACACGAAAAGTCAGTTGGTTCAAAACAGATTAAGTATTGGCTAATAACGTTGCATCTTCTCTATATTTTATAATTGACGGATGTTGTGACTGAGCCAAATTATTCTCTTCTCCCTTCCTACCCGCGCCTGCCGTTGTGCCTGTGTTCCTCGATACAGATGTTCAGCAGAAACAATGCAACTGTCCTAACAATAACTCTAACCGTCCGTTTAGCAGTCAACATGTTTGGCAAGGCAGGCAGGCTGCAACGGGGGCTTGCTGTGAGTCCTTCTGCCTTTACCTCACTCTATTTTTATATGTTCCAATGTTCGTGTGTCTTCCTTCCCTCCGCCCCCCCAAGTATATCTGAGTAAAGCAAAGTGAAAAGTTAGTTTCTTGTATTTTTTGCGGCCTAGAGGTATGTTTCAGGATCCTGCCAACACTAACACAAACTCTAAATTTTAAAGAAAATATAATGTGCTGTCCCGGCTGCCACCATCTTCCTGCCAAACTTCCAGGGACTCCTGGGAAACTTCTGGTTCATGCCAGTTACAGCCTGTTAGGGATGTGTTTGGAGCATGTTTTTCAGCTGGATCCACTTTTTTCTTTTCAGGACCTTGCAATTATCTTATGCAAAACAGTGCAATTAGAGGATTGGGGTAGTACAGTATGTCTTACCAATCTGCTAGCACTTCGCTCCCACCATATCACTGCATTTCGTTCGGCAGATTTCCCCAGCCTTCAGCACCGATCAGGTGGTTGGGGGCTGAGGACCTTCTCAGTGCAGGATGCCTCCAGCCTTTCAGTGCTGCTTGCAACTCCTCCTGGCTGCCCAGCAGCAGGGTACGGTTTCCAGGTGCAGAGCAGCATTATGTGTTGAAGAATGGCCCGTGGAAGATGCGTGTCTCTAGGGGCCATCCCACTGCTTCCCACAGTAGGAAACAGAAAGCAGAGAGATCCAGAGCAGCAGAAGGGAGAGAGGCACTGAGAAAGAGCACCTTTCTCTCTGTCACCTCTACCTACGCAGTGACAGAAATGTAAGTTTGGTGCTCAGTGCTATCACCCTTGCCAGGAATTTTTATCCTTCTCATTTGTGATCTGAGGACGTGCTGCATTGCAGGCTCTGTGGGCAGTTACTGGCATCTCCTTACAACTAAGACTTGGTGAAGGAGGCAGAGGGGAGGTTGTGACTGGGTTAAAATCTGAGAGCCTTATGTGAGAGCTGACCCTCTGAGTCAGCTTCTCCTTTGCACAGAAAATGAGGCAATTAACCCAGATACTGTCTCTGCCGTTTGTCTGTGGTAAATGAATGTGAAAAGCTACAGTACCTGCAAGCAGTATCCTTGGTCCTTTTAGGAACATCCCAGGGCTCCCTTTAAACCCAAAATGCTCTGTAGGGTGCAGCCGTCTCCCTTTGGTAGCTTTTACCGTTGTGCCTGAGAAAATCCCTTCTAAGCCATAGGGTCTGGCAAGAGGCTGTGGCTGTGAGGCAAAGGAAACTGAGAAATGCCTGAGGTTCCAGCAACATCTGCTTTAAATCGTAGGATACCTTAATGACCCTTCAGGACACTCAGTACTTAAGGTCTTCAAAGCTTTTGATGGCAACCTCAAGCGCGCAGCCTGTCAGCAGAGCTCAGTAAGCTTATAACACTTCTTTTGGCTGGATGGACTATGACTTTCCTTACTCCAACACAAATATGAAGCTTGCAGAGCAACTCTAGCTGCTACCCAATGCTTGCAAAGCAGCTGGGAGCTGCCTGCCCGCCCCTTTGCTATGGCTCGCAGCACCACGGAGTTCTTGGTAGGAAACACTCGTGATTGTCTCTGCTCATAGATGACCATCTCCAAATACGTGTGCGCAGCAGCCCCACAGAGACAATGACAATGTTCCTGGTGTCTTGCTTCAAGCAACAGTTATTGGTCTCAGCTGGGAGGCTGCATCAGGTGGGATTTGCCAACAAAGCAACTAATGACACCCCAGTGGAAGGGTTTTATAGGGCTTTATGGTTCTGAGTATTCAACAACCACGTGTGAAACACTATGAGCTGTAAAAGCTCCTGGATACAAGGAGCACGCAATGGGTTGGTAGGGGAAGGAAAACCTTTTCTGTGAAATTATCATCATCTCCTTAAAGGCCATAAAAGTCATCAGAACATGAGGTCCGAAAAAATTTCCATTACTCTCTAGAGTGTCCTATATGTCCTTTGTATGAAATAGGTATTTCCACCCTCTCCTTGCATCTCTGAAGAGCTACTGAAGACTCGACATAAGGTGTGTGTGATGGGTGTGTGGGTTGTGTGCTGTGCTCTGGTTAATCGCTGCCCCTGAAGCAGCTGGGAGGGGGTGGCTGCAGAGGAATATTAAATGAGGGTAGTCCACAAAGATTAGAAAAGGCGATGATCACTTGATTTGCCAGGAGTAGAATTAGGCAATTTAAGCAAACATCTCTGAATCATTATTATTATTATTTCCTTCAACGAGCAAGGTTTCAAAAGGTACCTGGTATCCACCCCTCTCCCACTCCACCGAGAGGAAAACCTGTCTGGTGTTACTGCTGACTTTTGTTTCACTAAAATGGCATTTTCTTGCCATTTTAAACATAAGAAACAAGCCCCAAAATTCCAAGAAGCTCTTGAGTGCTGCACAATGTGTGGCTTATTTTGTTTCATGCATGGTGTCATGGCAACAGGACGAATTCAAAATTAATTATAATCCAGGCAAGATGGCCTCTACTTATATCATACGTTGGGTTTAGCCTGGCCTTGTGATTTTATTTTTGCCAAAACAATATTAAAGGTGCTCTTTGCTACTAAGGATTTTTCTTTCTTTGGTAAATAAATTTTGTTGCCACTAATTTGAGCATGTAGCAAGCTGCCAATGAAAATTATGACTTCGAATTAATATAAAGTTATGAGAAAAAAGAAGATTCAAAGGGAAAAGCAGAAAAAAGTAGTACGTGACTATGAGAAACAGATCTTGCTAAACTTTAGTAAACCCCATGAGTAAAACAAAGCATGTTCTTCTCAATAGGAACAGCTCAATGAACGTTGCTGTTAACAATTTCTCTAAAAAGATTTGATTTACGGGCTTAGTTATCAGATAAGTGAATGTGTTTCATCTGAGAAATGTTCAGTACCTGCGTTGATATGATGCTGCGTTAACCTTAAAGACATTTAGGTGGTGCACAGAGGGAACTCAATGAAAATTCCAGCCTAATAGGTGTTTCACTTGCTCATTCAAACACAAAGTCCCAAATTCTTTGTTTTTCTCTTCTGCTCTGCATTGCTAAAGAGTCATATAATGCATACATTTTCCAATATAAAGGGCTAAAATCACGTTTTTTAACCATTAGATAGCGTTCTTACACCTGGAAAGCCAGCTCTGCAAATCTGTACTAGCCAGGCTGTTTTGCAGTTCCACCCGCAGACGTACTGTGCATCCTGTGAAGGGACCACAGCTGGCAGGGGAGCTTGTGAAGACTGAGATTTCCCTGCAGCAGACTCGGCGGCCTCTGTTCTGCGTAACACAGAAGTAACCCCCATATGATGAACGAGCGACCCATTTATGAGGCAGCTTCCCAAAAATCATGAGAGGTGTAAAAGCCTAAATCAAAAAGAAAAAGGAAGTCCCAGATTGTTCATGGCCATCTATTGGCTTTTGAACAATAAGCATCCATATCTGCAAGTTTTCATTCATTATGAAGACCAGAATCAATGCATTTAAAAAAATCCAAAGCAAACAAGCCAAAACCAAAACTGAGATTCAGCACAAGCTCCAAAAGTAGGATTTCTAAATAAATAATAAATCCAACAAGGTGTTGCTTTTTTATTCTTTTGTTTGTATGAAATGTTTTGCATGCAGCTTATTTCCTTTGTACCAAGTCAGTCCTGAATTACATGTTCCAGGTGTCGGGTAGCCACAAACAACCCACCATTGACTAAACAGGTTCTTCTCTTTCTTTTTAAATGGAAGGAGAAATACTATTTTTTATTGGAAGGGAAAGCTATATCCATCTGGGGAAAAATAAAAGGCTATATTCAGGTGTTACTGTGCATTTAGTTCTTGACTAAGTGAAGAATGCAGGAGAAGACCTTGAACTAAGCTGATAATCCCTGAGGAGTTAGGCACTAGGTTCACTCCTGAACACTTGTGAACATCACTGTCATTCAAGCCTTTGCATGCAGTCAGAGCTACTTGGAGGGCACTTTGACTGGAAGTCTCTCCACCCTTATTTGCCTCTGTGGTCTTGACATTATTTCTAAGAGTCACTGCACAAGACGTGCTGATGACAGTGGAAGTTCCAGAAGATAATGCCACCCCAGACTTTGGCATCGGGGATTGGTGGTATTGCCTAACTGATCTCTGAATGTTGTGACTAATTTCTATGTCAGAACAACAGCTACTCATTGCAACAGCTGAAGAAGAATATGTGGGAAAGGTAGCAACAAGCACTGAGCAACACATTGACACGTGTCCTCTAGTCAGAGTGTTGGAGAATTGATCCATTTACCAGATGTACAGGCACCTTTCCCAATTCCTCTTGTCTCCACATATGGAGCATCAAAGAGATGAACAAAGACTGTTAGCCTTGATTTTGAAGAAGAAAAGTTACTCACTCAGGAGGTGTAGACGCTTCCCCAAGACGGAGAATGGAGACATTATAGTGTGTGATACCGCTTCAGGATCAGCTTTCTGAAGAAACCTGGGAAGCTAACGGAGAGTGAGTAAGAGACAAGGAAACAGATTTACTAGTCCTTGGTTACTGTGAGCAGTAGCGCTTTTGCCGTGGCTCTCCTCCTGTGGCTCTCTTTCTGTGTTTTGTATCTGTACTGCCTGTAGCCAGCTTTGTTTATAGCCACAGATGATACGGGAGGATTTATATCATCTGAATTGCTCTAGCATGTTTTCAGATGATAGTTCCACAAATGCCTATTGCCATTTGTGTTGGATATTGTTTTACATGACTGTGTTTCTTTTATGCACAGAGATAATGAGACCCAGTTTTTTCCGTATGGACTGGCAAGCAAGCAGTGATCAAGAGGACTGACGTGTACCAGTAACCCCTCTCTCCCGGGAACATGCTCCCAGATTGCCACTTCTGAAAAATACGGTCCCAGTTAGCAAAACAGTGAGACCTCACAGGCAGCTGAAGAGAGTCTGCATGTTAAATTCTGAGTTAACCAGGAGCAGGAAAGCAGTAGGAGCCCAGTAACTTCCTGGATATAAGCAATGTTATGTCAGCCGAAAACTTGGCAGAGTGGATTCATAGCCAGGGCAAGGACAGACAAAGAGTCAGGGGAGACGTGTCCAGTAGAATGCAAGAGGATACTGTATTTAATAAGAAAGGGAAACAGACAGCAATGTAATTAAAAAAACACCAACACCGTGCAAATACAAGTGAAAGGAGAAAATTGAGCAGGAGTAAAATGCTTGTGTGAAAAAACATGCATACTTAATTTTATAGAATACCTGGGTAAAAAACTATTCTTACTGTGTTTGATAAACTGTCTGCATAGAAAAGCGCATATCAGGGTTACTTTGCACCCGCTATGCATATCTACTCAGGCCAGGACTGCTGGCGGGACACCTTCCCTCAGTGGTAGCAGCACTCCCACCTGGCTGAGCACAGCTGGGCTTGCCTGCATTCAGTACTCCAGCTAGGGTCACCCAAGAGGGGGCGCCTAGTGTCTTCATACAGGGCAAGTCCAAGAACCAAACCTTGTGATACGGTAATTTTAGCATCTCATCGCTTTAACATTTGTTAGGAGTTATGTCAAAATAAAGAATGATGAAGCAGTTCCAAAGGTATCCATGGGAAACTCTTCTCAACCACAGGGGATAAAACTGAATCAAATGAGTTTGGAATTTGAGAAGAATTTGACCTTGGCAGAAGGTGGACTGAAATCAGGGACTGGCACCCTTTCAAGGGTGTTGTGCCAGTCAACATTTTTCCTGCCCAAACTGGAGTTTAAGCATGCTGGTAGGAAGTTGACAGGAGCCAGAGGCAGTGCTGCTCAGCGAGACCACGTGCCATTGATGAGAGGCTCAGACACCTCAGGAGACAGGGCTGGGAACTGCTGCCTCTTGTAGGAGACCGGGCTTTTAGATCCCAGCCTGTGCTGGCCCTGCTGATAGGGTCCTGATGACTTTTCAGTAAAGTATGGCTGAATACCATTGCTGCAAAGTTTCTGACCGTGATCCTTGGTTTCTAAGAGCATTTTGTTGTAGTCAGTGTTAGAAGCAAACACTAAGACCATTCGAGAAATGGACCCAAAAGGCAACCACAAAGTCACTTGTTTTATATTATTCAGATTCTTCTTTCTTTTACTTTCATTTTACTATACAGTCAAATCCTTAAATATCTTGGAGAAACTTCTGATTTCAAAAAGCAACAAAGGAACCTGCATCAAAACAGCAGCGATGGCTCTAGCAGTGGTCAGGTATCAAGCAACAAAACCTTGCAGTAACCCAGCAAGTTCCCATCCCACTTTGGCCTGGGGACTTGGATATAGGTAGCAACAGTGAAAATGTGTTTCAAAGAAATAGAGATTTGCAAATCTTTTTCTCCCTTGTCCTCTTACGTATGATATGGGAGGATTTATATCATCTGAATTGCTCTAGCATGTTTTCAGATAGTTCCACAAATGCCTATTGCCATTTGTGTTGGATATTGTTTTACACGACTGTGTTTCTTTTATGCACAGAAATAATGAAATCCAGTTTTTTTCTGTATGGACTGGCAAGCAAGCAGTGATCAAGAGGACTGACATGTACCAGTAACCCTAACTGGTTAGTTCTAACATCTAGATTCCCAGTATTTACATTTGGTGTGCTTAATTTCTATTGCTCTGCAGAATTACTCATTCATTCCTTTCACAGAGATGTGGTGAGGAGCCCAAAACTGAGTTTCTCGCCCCAATTCTCACGTTTTTTTATCTCACCCAAACTGGATGTCTCCAAATTAGATAGCTAGACAGCAAAGTCTCCCTTTTACATTCAATGGAAAGAAACAGTTGCCTCCCAAGGGGGCTTATCTCACAGGTTATGTGAGGTTTAGACTTGTCTCTAGGTTTGGTGTCTAAGAGGGATGAGATGAGATGATGAGATGAGATGAGATGAGATGAGATGAGATGAGATGAGATGAGATCAACTGCTCACTGTTTGAGTCCAATGATGATGAAGGAGCGTGGGGCTGGTTTGCCGGTAGCCCAAGCCAGCCTGACTGAAGGCTGGTGTGGGCCTTTCCTCCAAAAATCTTTTGGTTCTTCCCTCCCGAGAACGGACACTGGAGCTTGTGGGATCCTTTTCCACACATTCATTTAGTAGGCCATCAGAAGAATCACTGAAGTCACTGTGAAACTGCAGTCTGAGTTTAATAACTTTTAGTTGCTTAAACTTCCTGAGATTATTTTATTTCTGTTTTCTTTTGTGTTTGGTCTTGTGGGACTGGTTAGAGCGTTATGTTCCCAACTACTACAGAGGTTGGTTCTCATTCTGGTTTCTGAGCTGACAGGACACACTTGCTGTTTTCAAGTGTTATTACTGTGAAAAAGAAAAAAAAGTCTAGAAACCTATTTGGGAAATGAAAACAGAGTATTGCACATGCTCTGTATTTCAGCAGTTGAATTCCTGAGGGAAGCACCTGATACTGGAGAAAGGGAAACAGTGAACTTGATACAGCCATACATGGAAACGCAAAGTGAATTTGATTAAGAGTAAAAATGGCAAATGGTTAAACTTCTGTGTCTTCTGTTCTGAACTCTGATTAGAAACACTCAGCTGAGCTGTCTGTGCAGCAGACTTGCCTTAACTCACCTAAAACACATGGGGCCATCTTTGCATCTCTTCTGTTTACTGTTGTTTATACCCATCAGGTATGCAGGTGTGCTTTTTCCAGCTAACAGTTCGTAATTTCATATATCCAGATGTAGCCCGTATATAAAAAGGTCCATATCAGGACATTCATAGTTTAAATCAATGTAATTTTAAGTAATATTCCTTCTTTCCATTCTCTTCTAGTTCCTGTGTCTCTCTTCCAGCATAACCACAGAACACTGATGCCAGAAGCCATATGTCTTCACTTTGAATATTTATAAGTAGTCTATAGTCCCTTTTGGTTTATTGTTTCTGACTGATCTTTGTTTTTAGAGCAATTCATCAGTTTAAAAATAGATGGGTGTGTTACATTCAAAAATCCCGATGAAGGATGAATGCTTTGATCTTTTCTTATTCAAAAACCTGTTAAATAACAATTCTTCACATGGAGTAACTCTCTAAGACTTGCTTAACACAAGTATTTATCTGTTTCTGAGTAGTTTGATATTCCAAAATTATATTAATAATGAAAATTACGTTCAAAAAATACAGGTCAAACTAAATGCTCTTACCGTCACCATTTTTTGGCAAGTCTTAGCTCTCTATTGCATTTTGGCTAAATTCAAGGCTCACACTTAGGTCTTAGATTCACTTTTGTTTGAAAACATAAGCTCCTAAATCTGAAAGCCATGCCCAATTGTATTATTTCTGGAGTAGTAAGACCTAAGATGAAACACTTATTCCTTATTTTTATTTTTTGTTTTGTACTCTAAGTCCCTTTCTAACTCAAAGTCACAAGGTTCTGAGGAACAGAATGAAAATAAAAATAGTTTATTTTTTAGTCACTTGAGTGTTTTGGGGTTTCTGCAAGTAGTGGCCTACAAGGTTACTGAAGTATATGTGGCATTTTAGGAAGGTTATTGCAACCCTCCACCCATAAGCTGAGTTGAGCAAATGAGATATCTGTAGAGAATGCCCCAGCTCCTGGCTGCCGGGTGGGCTGCAGCCCGCAGACCCAGTGGTGCAGGGGGGCTACGTTGGCTGCATGACAAAAGCAAGGGATTTCTTCAACTCTCTTCTGTTTGGACAGTCCTTCTAAAGGCTGGGTAGGTGTTGAGTTTCCTCCTGAAAACTGGTCACCCCCCCAGCCAATTGCTCTCATCTGCAGGTATTCAGCCCTTGAAAACCTAAACTGTAATCTTCTGCGTTACAAACCAGTAGTTATGGAGTCATTTGAAAATATGTATCTTATATGGCTAAATCAAAGATTATCTCAAAATTTGCCTGACAGGGCTTTGTGGTCATGTACTATCACCTTTTCCCACAAGAGCATGCTATCCTGCAATGCTTGAGCTCTTTGTCTTTTCTTCAGAGCAAGGTGTTGGATGTTTGAGGCATGTTCTGTCTGTAGTGCAGGGTAAACTGTGACTTTAGCCTGCAAAAAAGGAGAATGATGTTAGGAACAAAGATTTACTAATGGCTAAGTTAGTGAAGCCCTGGAACAGGCTAAGGGTTTTGGGGTTTCCCAGTTTTAGAGGTTTTAATAAAAGATTGGACAAATATTTCATAGGAAGGGTGTTCTGGTGATGGATTGTGACCTCCCAAAACCTCTCTGAACCTTGCTGTCCAACAACTCTAAATCCATGATGAGACCTTGTGTTATTAATAACCATTCAAGTAGCACCTATTCCAAATCTTCAGGGAAGTTCAGAGGTGTGTTCGGACACGTGGGTGAGTCATAATGGCCCCTAAGGTGTTTTATAATACAGGAAGGCTACCAAAACCTTGCTCCCTGGGCAGCAACCATTAAGATAGCATATGCAGGAAACAGCCGGAGTCTGTCTCAGCCGCTGCTTCACATGATTACAGGGGTGTAGGTATTCATATCATTAGTAAGTGGCTGTTTGTGAACAAAAGGGGTAAAGTCTTGCTTAATAAATGGAAGAGGCTTTTCCTTTCCCCTCTAACAGCCCACAGTAAAGGCAGTGAGAAGAACAGACCACCCTACGCAATGGGCTCAGTTTTACAGAAGCTTTGAGGAAAGATAGTAAGAGGGCAAAATATCTGGCTTTGAAATAGTTTCAACAAAATCTTGGGAGTGAAGAGAGCTAAAGAAACAAAAGGACACTGAGAAAAGGGTATTTAGGCAAAAGCACTGGCAAGGGAAAGCCTTGTTTCAAAGGCCTGTGTCAAACCTGCAAGAGGAGGCAAGTGTACTTGTCCAGAAAGTAAGACCTGATGTAGACACATTCAGTAACCTTATTCTCTTTTTGATAACCAAACAGTGGGACAGTTCGGCACACTAGTTGTGCCAGGTTGGCTAGATTTAAAACAGAACAAAATACTTCTCTGGTTGGAGGCAAGACTTGCTGTCTTTGCAGATATCATCTGCAGCACTTAAGGACAGCTTTTTAGGAAGGGAAAGAAAGAGCAGACAGTGCTGTTTGCCAAGTCAGGCTTACTTGGGAAGTCAATCGACTAAATCTCTACTCTCTTTGTCTTCTTATTGTTTTAGTGGAGTGAAATAATCTCTCAAAATCCTGCCATACCATGGTGTTTCTGGAATCCAGAGACCCTTTCTAAACCTACGTATCCATGCTGCACAAAACCAAATTGTTCCTGCTCCCACTTCATGTAGATCAAAGTAAAGATAACATTCCCAGGGACATATTGGCAAGTTACTGTTTTCCAGGTGTGTACTATATTATCCCTTGGTCCCTTTGGGCTAGCTATGAGCTGGACGATTATACTGCAGAACAATGCATGAACTGAGGACCAGTAGTCAGACTCGGTAGTATTCATGCAAGCCTTACACAGATTGATCTCACACAATATCGCACGTGTTTGGTAGACCCCAGCTGGGCCTAAACTTTCCCCTACTCCCAAAGCAATGGAACAAAATCCTATTAATGTGTTTTCCAATGAGGTGAAAAGCAAGGAGACAGCTGCACTTTCATTTTTCCTGCATATTTCTAATGTAAGATCGCAGCAGAATTTACATATGGAGGAGTGGCAGGAAGAGATGTGACTCATAATAAGATCTTGCATGGGAAAGGAGGGAAGGAGTTATTCAGGTTGTCACAGATGCAATACTGTACTTTGCTTCCACCCTTCTTACCTATATCGTGTTGTAAGGGATGAAAAAAGCAATCTCAGTAGTTGCAAAGAAACAAAACACTACAGAGTAAAACAGAGTATAAAGTTGACTGGTCATATTCCAAAACAATGTTTTACATCTGATTGTGTATGCTATTACTTTTTCTTGTGAAAGAAAAAAAAAAGAGAGAGAAATAAATCAAAGTAGGAAACAGAAAGGAGCCATGGGAAACAGATGAATGATGACATTCAAAGAATGGCATGAAAAACTGAAGAAATGTTACACAAAGCCAGGAAATTGTCATTTTGCAGCAATGGCATCTATCTATGATCGTCTCCAGCACTGTTTCACCACATCCATCAATGAAGGACGCACAGATGTCACCATGAGAAATTCACAATTTGAATCAAGTTCCACAGCAAGCAACGGAAAAATTTTGATTGACTCCAGAGGGCTTTGGATTGGGCTCTTTCCATATCCTGGCTCGTTTTGGCTCAGGACCTGAAATCACTGATGTTCTTTTTAATAACGACACTTTTCACTTCTGTAGTGACTTCCATCCACAGAGCTCAATGAAAGCTCAGAATACTTCCTCTTATGTTTTCTATTAATATCAAGCAAGAAAAAGACCTTTTGGCTTGAAATACAGGTCTTCTTACCTTCTACTACTCTCACAGTTCAGAGCCAGATGAAAATTGTAATAAATTTTGAATAACAAATTGTAACATGTTGAAATGCATTCTCATTCTGATTTAGAACAATGCATTTCTTATGAAATTAATATTATGAAACATAATAACTTAAGAAGTTATTTGGATTTTGAAATATCAAGTCAGAGATCATTCTTCAGTCTTATATTTCACTTATGAAATGGGATTTTATTTTTTTATACATATGACAGTCAACATGTATCATTAGTTACTGTCTGAAATGCAAACGATCACTTCCTGTAACACATCATAATGTGATAGGAATATGATTGAAAAATCCAGTTGTTTTTTTTTAATTGTGGGGGGACTGCTCTGTAGTAACATAATAACAAATTAAATACATCTTTTTTTTCCTCTTCTTCTTTTTTTAATCAATATCTTCTGTTTATGTTACAATGGAATTGTTTGATCCTTTAAGACAGGACAACACACTATGAAACCTAAAGGCAATAAAGTCAAAAAGTCTCCCCTGAGCACAAAACGTAGTATGAAAGTTGTTCTGCTACATGTTTAAGGAATGGAAAAAGTGCTTGTGCAGAGCAATATGATCATGGATTCTTCTGGGAAATGTATCCTGGATTACAAATAAGTAAAAATTGTATTTTAAAAAGAAAACCACTGACTTGTAGACAACGAAGATAAAATATCTCTGCAGAAATATAGACAGCAATGAACACACAAGACAGGTGTGTCTCTGTGTGTGTGTGTGCATGCAGGTTGCCCTCCTCTCCCCTAGAACAGATTTCCAAATCCCAAAAGATGACACTAATAAAAGCAAACAATACTGCTGCTATTTTAGCAACAAGAAACAAGAAAAAAGGCAGCTCCAGCAGGAGCAGCTTGATGCAAGAAAAGGGCTTTTATCTCTTCTTCCATCCTGATATCATAGCCAAGCATCATGATGAGACTTTCAGTTCCAGTGCAACAGTACACTCCATTTTTAAAGGCCAAAACGGATTCTGATGAGGCTGTCTTGATTAATTAAAAATAGCCTTGTGCTGAAGTGGAGGAGGGCTTGTTCCAAAGCCCGCTGAAGTCAATAGGAGTTGACTTCAATTGCCTTTGGATCTAGGCCATGGTAATGACAGAGGCACCATGAGGTCATAGTTTAACAACTTTGTTCTAAAGGACAAAGCCTAAAATGTTCCAACCCTCGTGAGTTCCTTACTTCGCTGCAGGAGGCTTCAATGGACAGTTTGCATTATGAATTGAATCCACTATCCTTTTAGTTGAGAGGATGCTACCAAGTGCTCAAGTTAGAAAAGCTTGTGGTTGCAGTGGTTAGGGCTGCCGCTAGAACAGGGAGGGCTCTCAGGGAGCTCTGAAGCTTTCTCCATAAATTACAACAGTGCATCTCAACTCCCTTCTTCAGCTGCCACCACAGATGGCCTGGATGGGCTCAGTAACTGCATGTCACCGTGGCTGTGATTGCAGAGATCGTCCTAAGGGCTTACGTCAGTAGTTCAGCATTCAGGCCTCTGCAGCAGCTTCTTTGTAGATTTTTTTTTAGATTTGCAATAAAAAAGTAAACATCATAAATCTATTGAACGCTATTTTCCCCCTCCCTCTTATTTGTAGAAGCCTCTCTCTTTTTCTCTCTCCTGGTTCCCACCACCATTACAGACTTTTGTTCCAGCCAGGCAGGTATAACAGATCACATATTGCTGGTGTCCTGCCTTTGCACACTGGCCTTCAGCTATGCAAGGGGAGCTCATATTAGTTTGCTGGGTAATCCTGGGCCAGTAAGGCGTTACTTTTGCTTTGAATCCACGGCTGGTTTGTAGGTTGTGTGTACTTCAAGATTGCCCTCAGGGGAAGACTTTTCTGAGCCCAAGGATGGGATTTGTCATTATATCATGCAGAAATGGCACTGAGCTAGCGTAGGGCAGTGCAGGATGCAAGATGCTCTCTGGTGACTCTCCCAGAAGGACAGCTGAGATGTACAGGAGGTTGGTGACAGGTTCAAGATGAGGCAAATGAAGCACATGAGAAAAGAAATTAAGTCTGATTTTTTGACCCAATCTGGACCAACACGCAATCTCTCTCACATACAAACCATGTAAAACCTGTCTTTCCCCTGAGCTTTTGTGTCAAGGTTTGGTTAAAGTAAGATACTCAAAATGTAAGTTCAAACATAAGAAAAATTTATGAAGAAGCATTACAAATGAAACTACTACCAGCAAATAAGTCCCAGCTGCCCCTCTGGAAGGAAATACTATGGAGGGTTTCTTTTTCTTTTGCAACAGTTGCAGAATCTAAAGAAATAAAATAAAAAAGAAGAAAATGTTGTGACATTGAGCTAGATTTTCCTGTGCAAGAGAGTCCCATATAATTAACAGTCTAGTCCTGTGGGGCTGTGGCTTAGATTATTTGAATGAAATATCATCATAATCAGAAATATCTTAAATAAAGCTTTCTAAAAGCAACAGGTTTTGAGAAAAATTTAGCATTTTATAAAATATCCCAACAACAACAACAACAACCCACCCACCCCCCCACCCCCCATCTTCAGCTTATGCGTTTCCCAGCATAATAACTTGCTATCTGTTAGACTCGACAGATACAGTCCTCTGTCTGGTTCCAGTAGTCTGAGCTCTGGTATTTCTGATGAGCTCTGCCGCTAAGGGTGCTTGCCGGTTCTCATCCTTGATCAAAGCTTATGCCAGTAAGTATTTCACACCAGTACTATTAAAAAGGTAGCTTGAATTAATTAATATTAGCTAAATAAATCACACAATTTTTATTTTCTGTGCATGAAGCAATTCTTTCAGGGACAGTACAGTTTTTGTCCATTCTCACTGAATAAACAGTATTTTTAGTCTATTATCTCCCATCATTATTGTAATGTTACTCAATAAAACTAAATGCTTTCTTTGTTCAAGCAGGGTGACAGTGTATTTCCTTAACAACACAACATCATTGTGTGCTTTAGGAAACAGCTGCACAAGCCAGTAAAGTGATGACACATACTTGGAATTTTCTCCATCTCTCAACCACATTTTGATGAATATCCCATGAAATGAATAAAAGCTATCTGCTGTAAATGTCAGGCAGGTGCTATGCAGCTGCACACCAAACACGGAAAGACTATTTCATGAGAATCTATCTGCTGTATCTAGCTCTTCATCTCTCCATCTCTGCGCTGTGTCTACCCATCTACATCTTTTCTGTCCATTCTGCCTAAATCTCATCTCTAAATCTATTTCAGTCTAATCATCCGCTTGCTTCTATATAAACTCAGGTTTTACTTCCTGCTGTGGCTATGTCATTCAAACCCTTTTACTAAGGACGATAAATACAGCTTGTTTTCTAGATTTTGTGCTGGGTGGAATGTCCCATTAAGGGGCATTCAAGAATTTCAGCTCACCTCTAGGCACCATTTAATTAAAATGCTCATCAAAGTGGGACTGACTTCTGAATTTTGAATAGCTGACCCTAACAGCTTGCACAATTCTTGCAGTGCAGAGAATTTTTAAAAGGAGTTTTGCTTTCATTGCACTGGGTAGAGGCAAAGAGGCATTTTAGTACCATCATCCCAATGGTTTACTGTCAAGGCAGGTATATTTGACTCAGCTGGCTGACAGGCAGTATGTGTTTGCTTCAATGAACCTTGATACCGGGTACAGCAACCTCCAGACTTTATGAAGAACTGATAGGACAGGGAGAGTGTTGGTGTGTGCTGGCCCTGTGGCTGTGCTTGGCCCATGTTGGTGATCAGATTGGCAAGGGGAGAGCTTACTGTCCATAAGGACATTTATCTCCATTGTCTGTAGAATATGCATGGAACTGTCACTTTCTAAAATGTGCTTAACATGAGGTTCAGCTACCTAAAATCTATTCGCAGCCCTTGAACTTGTCTACCTCACCTAATGTGAATATCAACGTGTATTAATCTATACATACACAGACGCCCACACAAACACATTTGTGTGTGTATATATAGAGACACAGCAGAGCAGAGCAGAATAGAATAGAATAGAATAGAATAGAATAGAATAGAATATTTCTGTTGGAAGGGACCTACAATGAAAATCTAGTCCAACTGCTTATGTGCCTCTTTATATATATTCTAGTGCATAATATCTGTTTGTGTGTATGTACGTCTCTGTGTTAAGGAGAACCAACAATACTGTGCATAAACCCATGGTGTCAGCTTGTATCCATGTGGTTGCAAAACTGAGAGCAGTAGCTAATGCACCAGATGCTTGTGATGCAATTCAGAGGAGAAACGGTCCAACAAGAATCTTATGAAGTTCAACAAAGGGAAATGCCAAGTCCTGCAGCTGGGGAGGAACAACCCCATGCACCAGTACACACTGGGGGACAGCCAGATGGAAAGCAGATTTGTAGAGAAAGCCCTGGGGGTTGTGTTGGATCTCAAGTTGACCATAAGCCAGCAAGGTGCCCTCACAGCAAAGGTCAACAACATCCTTGCTTGTGTTAGGGTTGGATTGCCAACAGATCAAGGGAAGTGATCCTTCCTCTCTATTCAGCCCTGAATATCATATCTGGAGTACTGGGTCTGATTCTGGGCTCTCCAGTACAAGAAGGACATGTACATACTGGAGAAGACCCAGTGAAGGACCACGAAGATGATGAAGCTATTGGAGCATCTGACATATGAGGAAATCCTGATCCAGTTTGGAGAAGAGAAGGCTCAGGGATGATCTTGTCAATGTATGTAAATACCTGATGAGAAGACATAGCCAGACTTTTCTTAAGCCAGGTAATAGACAGCCCTACCTGACAGGATGTGATACTGGACCTGATGGTCACCAATGCAAGTGAGGTAATTGGTGAAGTCAAGATTGGAGACATCCTGGGCTGCAATGATCACTCACTGGTGGAGTTCACAGTCCCTGAAGGATATGGGTCAGGCAAAGAGTAAAGTCAGTACCCTGAATTCTAGGAAAGCAAACTTCCAGCTCTTCAAGGAATTAGGCAAAAGGAGCCCCTCAGAAACTGCCCTCAGGGACAACGGAGAAGAGCAAAGCTGGCAGATCTTTAAGGATGCTTTCCATAGAGCACAAGAGCTCTCAGTCCACAGGTATAAGAAATCAGGCAAGGAAGGCAAGAGACGGGCATGGATGAGTCATGATCTGCTGGTCAAACTAAAGGGCAGGAAGGAAACGCACAGGCAGTGGAAGCAGAAACAGGTTTCCTGGGAAGAGTACAAGGACACTGCCCAGTTGTGTAGGGATGCGGTCAGGAAAGCCAAGGCATGGCTGGAGCTGAACTTGGCAAGGGATGCAAAGAATAATAAGGGCTTCTTATATGACAGGTATGTCAGCCAGAAAAGGAAGGTCAAAGAAAGCGTACCCTCCTGATGAACAATATTGGCAAACATAATAACAGATGAGGAGAAGGCTGAGGTACTCAAGAACTTTTTTGCCTCTGTCTTCACTGGCAACCTCTCTTTCCTAACGTCTTGAGTGGATGGACTGCAAGGCAGGGACTGGGGGAGCAAAGCGCCTCACACTGTAAGAGAAGATCAGGTTTGTGACCACCTGAGGAACCTGAATATACATAAGTCTATGGGACCTGGTCAATGGCTTAATGTCCAGATGGAGATCAGTGACAACTGTCCCTCAGGGGTCCATATTGGGCCCAGTGCTGTTTAATATCTTCATCAATGGCTTAGACAGTGGGATCGAGTGCACCCTCAGCAAATTTGCAGATGACACCATGCTGAGTGGTGAGGTTGACACGCCTGAGGGATGGGATGCCATCCAGAGGGACCTGGACAAGCTGGAGAAGTGGGCCCATGTGAACCTCATGAGGTTCCACAAGACCAAGTACAAGGTGCTGCACCCGGGCCGGGGCAACCCCTGGTATCAATACAGGCTGGGAGATGAAGGGATTGAGACCAGCCCTGTGGAGAAGGACTTGGTGGTACTGGCGGATGAAAAGCTGGACATGAGCCAACAATATGTGCTCACAGTCCAGAAAGCCCACCATATCCTGGGCTGCATCAAAAGAAGCGTGGCCAGCAGGTCAAGGGACGTGGCAGGTCAAGGGAGGTGATTCTGCCACTCTACTCCACTCTGGTGCAACCCCACCTGAAGTACTGCATCCAGCGCTGGAGTCCTCAGCACCAGAAAGACACGGACCTGTTGGAGCGGGTCCAGAGGAGGGTCACAAACATGATTAGAGGGCTGGAACACCTGTCCTGTGAGGACAGGCTGAGAGAGTTGGGGTTGTTCAGCCTGCAGAAAAGAAGCCTCTGGGGAGACCTTATTGCAGCCTTTCAGTACTTAAAGGGGGCTTATAAGAAAGATGGGGACAACCTTTTTGCTTTAAGCAGGGGGTTGGACTAGGTAGTCTCCAGAAGTGACTTCTAGCTTTAGCAGTTATGTGATTCTGTGGATGGAGCTGCCCATAATTTCTTATTTGCTCAGCCTTTGGCGCTAATTTTGGGTCAGTCAAACTAGAAACTTGGAAGCAGAAATCTACCTTAAATGCACTCAGCAGGATTCTAGAACCACTGACATTGCCCTTCCAGTGCCCAAGAGACAGAGATGCATGGATCACCTTCCCTGCTGTTCCACATTCTCTCTGAAGTTCCCCACTAGTAGCTATCTTTCACAGGTTTTGTTATAGAGAATCATCAAACAGTTATATTATGGAGATCGTATCATCCTCATGCTTTCCTTGCAACATCACTGAGGTAGTGCAAAAATAACATAAAATAAGTGGTCACCAATCCACTTTGTGCATTGCAAAGTGTAAAAAGTCTATTCTGTCAGACTAATCCATAGGCTTTCCCATTGTGATGACCCTGTGAGTAAAAGAAATTCAAAGTCAAGTTGAAGCTTAGCTAGCTCTTCTACTTTAGTTTCACTGGCATTGACTATTTGCACTGAAAAACTTTGCAAGGGAGAAGAGTAGCTGAAGTCTGTTTTTTCAGCTTTCCAAAGGAAGAAACAACGTTAAGTGAACCAGCATTCAGTTCTAGTGCATACCACTCTTGAAAAGCAAGACATTCTTAGCTGAGAAGAATAGTAAAAGTATGGACCATTTTTCCTCTGACACGGTAAAAGCTGGATGAATATATTCATTGCCTGACTTATCCTAGATGAAGCCTCATGTAATTCCATAGAACATCCATATGAAAAATTTTGTCCCCTGAAAAGATTCCTAAAATCAATTTCTTTAAAATTCCAATGCAAATAATAATAAAACATGTATGTAATAATAATAAAAAAAAAGCCTCTGTCTTTAATCAATCAAAGTGTTGCAGTTTTTTTTAGTTCCTGAATGTTACATTTGCATTGGATAGAACTGATAACAAATGTTCACCAAAAAGGCCTATTAGGGCCTACGGTATATTCCCATGTTTCACATGAAATTAGAAGAAAATACCTACAGGGACTGCTGAATGCTTATTTTTATTTGAGTTTTACCTCCTCAGCTAATACATAAATATAAATGGACCAGGGCAGTGAGGTCTTAGAAATAGTTTTATATAATGATAGATTCTCTTGGTACATAAAAATGTCTCTCTGGTGTTTTTTCTGTTAATTATTTTTTTAAATTTCTTTTTCTTGGAGTGCATAAGCAAAACCAATTAAGCCTTCTCCAAAATATGAATTCTTCCCATAGATGCATGAGAAAAATTAAAACTGCCTTTAGTTACAATGAAACTGTAGGATTAAGATATGTATTAAAAAAAGAGAGAGATAAGAGAGTTCTACAGTAATTAGAACTGAAATTTAATTTTTATTTATTTGTTATCATAAAGGAGACTACACACATTTATTTGCTTTTCACATAAAACAGAAATAAACCTTTATTAAATCAAGAAAACAGCATAATTTCTTTTTGCCTATGGCACACAATTCGTAGGTAAACATTACATTTTTAGGGGCTTGTTGTATATATTTTTCATTAGAGTTTATGAGACAAAAATCTAAACGAAAATGTTTTCCTGTTGTGTCTGCTTTTCCTTTATTTATTATTTTGCATATATTTAAAACTGAGTGTAGCCCTCTACTTTTATTCTCCCAGGTGAAAAGTCAAAATTTTTGACTTACGTGCAAAGATTTCAAGCAGAAGTGCTCACATGTAAAACTTTCAGTCATATCCTGCTGATGAAAGAATGCTCTACCTGACAGATAAGGAAAAGGCACAGTTATTTATGCCTTTTTCACTCCCCAAATGGACTAACTTCATACCATACTCCAGAATATGAATCTGTCAGCAACACAACTCGTCGTCCAAGCTCTATGGTGGTTTCAAAGCCTTCGAGATACTCTATATTCTATCCACGGATATCTAAAAATAACTCTCTAACTCCAGGCTCATGAGTCTCATCTGTAACTGAAATGAAAGTTTCTCAAAGGAGTAGTAGTTATGTCCATCACAGGTCTTGCACTCTTCCAGAGCTGACTGTAATCCCAATGTTATGGCTATTTCTTATATTCTCTTCTCCACATTTATCTTTCTTAAAATGGATACAGTAACTGACAGCAGGATTGAAGCAAAAATAAGAGATTAAAATTGCTCTGAATAATTTTTGTTTCCTAAGAAGGAAAGAACAGGATTCAATAAAGATTATGGAATCAAAGGTAAGGGCCTAAAAGAAGTAATTCAAAGTGCCTAAACCTAAGGCAAAATCTCTGCCTACCTACCTAAGTTTCCTTGGTAGGTCTTTATCTTTAAATTTCTGATCAGACTTGTCACTGACCTCTGGACCTTCTCCAGAAATTCCCTGTCTTTCAGACACACATGTAGAATGGAGCCCTGTCTGAAGTCACATTGTATTTTAAGTGGAAGAGATTCCACCATGCCTTCCACCTTATTATTAGTACCGATGTGGTTAGCTTTTTTTTTGTATGTCAAAGTGTATGTCAATTTATGTTTAGTGCATGATCCATCATAGCTTCAAGAGCTTTTTCCGTAGAATTTTTCCAACCAGTTGATATCCTGTTGTGTTTATACCTCACCTTTTTTTATTACTTACAATACCATTTTTTGCACAAATTCTTGTTGAATTTTGTCCCATTTATTGCATGTCATTTATTCAATTTCTCAATGTCATTTTTGACATCAAGACTGTATTTAATTTATCAATGTTATTTTGAGTTCTAATGCTGCCCTCTAATATATTTGCAATTTGAGGTTGGTACAACCTCAGGTTTCAGAAACACATCTCTGTTTTACTGTCCGAGTTATTTAATGTGGATACTGGAGAGCACCAGACCAACCACAGAACCTTATAGATCCCATCTTTATGCATCTTCCCAGCTTGATGTTGCTAAATAACTAGTAGTAAACACTGGGATTAATTTTCTCATGTAATTCTGTGCACACATTTATTTTAACCACATATTCCTAACCTGTTTATAGAATTGTGATAGAAGACAAAGTCAAAAGCTTTAAAAACAAAGGTATGTTATATTTATTTCTTCTTTCCTATCCACACAGCCTTTTATTGTCATCAAAGGCCTTTCAACAGACTTGACAGTGTTTTTTCTTTACAAATCCATGTGTCAAATACTTATAACCTTTTTTATTTATTCCAGTGTCTTTTTAGCACTGAGGTTAAGCTCCACTGGTCCATAAATGACTGAGGATTCCTTTCCTCCTTTTTATATGTGTTATAATGTATTTTATCTTTTCAGCCTTCTAGAGCCCAACTATCCTCCATAATCACTAGGTTTTCTGGTATTACCCTAGACAGTGTCCTAAGTACTCTGAGGAGAATTTGAACAAGGTATCAAATGATTTGAAAACCTTTAATATATTTAGATAGTCTCCAAGTTGCTCTTTTTCTATGCCAGCTGATTTCATATTTCTTTGACACCGATGTTAATTGTGTTAGCTATCTAATCACAGTTGGTGAAGTCTAAAGCCAGAAAAACATAAAACTCTTCGGATCCATTGGCAACATCTGCCATTAGCCTTCCCTCTCCATTAAGCAAAAGACTAGATCTTACTACTTAAAAAATTACAGAATGCTTTTTTGTTACTCTTTTTCTTGTTACTGTTTTGTAATAACTGTATGGAAAACTGTAAAAACTGTACTGAAACTATCCTATGTTTTGGTCTTTCTGACATTGCTACTGCATGCTTATGTTATTCTTCACACTTGTCATTAACATTTGACTAATTTTTATTTTATATTGATTTCTTTCTTAAGAGTGAAGTACTGAAGAGCTAATTCAAGTTTAGCCTCTCACTGTTAAGTTCATGTATGACTTATTAAAGAGAATTTCAGGTGGAATTTATAATAAGATTAGTTTTTGTTACAACTAAAGAGAAACTAAGAGGCAAGGGAGGAAGAAACTTGTGAGGGAGTGAAAGGAGTCTCCTCTGTTCTGGTTTGCAAGGCTGTTGAATACAGTGTTGGATCCCCTAAACTAGAATGCTAAGTCAGTCCCCCTTGTGTCTTTATTTAAGAAACTACCAGCTCTCTTGGACTCTCTTTCCTATAGCTGTGTTTCCTACTGGGTCTTAGCAATCAATTCTCTGAGCTATGAAAATCTGTTTTCCTGAAGCCCACTGTCTTTTTTTCCACCGTTCTCCTCCATTTCAAAGAACTATCATCAACTCTGTCTACCACTTTACTGATCATTCTCCCTTAAATTGCCTGCCCCTCCCCATTTTCAGTCATTTCCCCCTTTTTAATCAGGCTCAAATCGAGAAAAGGTTTGATTTCCACTCAGCACTTTTTTACAACATTTACAAGTATAAGCGAGAATAATTTAATCTGACTTTAACTATCTTAGATACCTTGTTATCTAGGTTTCCTCCGTAGTCTATGTAGAGAGACAAACTCATCCAGAGGCAATTCTTCCCACCCTAAAATAGTAGTCTAAGACAGGTGGAAGGATCTGATTGCCATATGAGCCTACATGACTAGTTTAAATTAGATACCTAACTATGAAAGAGCTAAAATTAAATTAAATGTACCCAGCTTTGCATTCTCTGTGTCTTGCTGTATTTCTTTCCCAAAGATGCCCTTTCCTCCTTCTGTTATTACCCTGGAGACTTTCAACAGGTCTGTCTCCCACCAGATTCCAGACCTCAGAGTGAACATGTGCATCCTGCATCATATAAGGCAAAATACTTTACACATATCTACAACTGATTCAGTCATTTCCTTCTCGTCCCTCTTATGACCCTATTATGAATACCGCCTCCCCCCTTCAGGAAACCCAAGTCCTCTAAGCTGCACCAGCTGTATAGCCATATATTTATCTCCAGGATGTGTCTGTCCTTGCTCAAGCTTTTACCCTCTCTGATGGGATTGATAAGAACACCAGCTGAGGCTCCAATCCTCTCATCGTCGCTTCAGGAGCCTTGCCGTTTCTTATGGATTTCTCTAGCTTGTTCCTAGAGCATTAGCTCCCAAGTGAATGAGCCACATGGAGGAGGTGTCAGATGGCTGAATGAGCCTTGGCAAACTTGTGCAATAGCCCAGATTTGGGCAGCACCTCTTCATAAGCGTTAGGTCATAGCAACAAATGGATGTTTCTGCTACTGAGAGAAGTGAGTCACCAACCACTACAACCTTTCATTTTCTTTTGCAAGCAGAGTTCATGAACCACTTAGCCGTCAGAGCGTGTGGTTTTTCTTCCTTCAGCACTGCAGTTGGTTTCACACTCATTGCCAAGACAGTTTACTACTTTTTTTCTAAAGCTTGATAGATTGCCAGCTGAGGCTGAAGCTCCATCTGCCAGCAATAGTAGATCACAGCCAGCTTTCTCCCTGTGGAGAAATGTATTCCTTTTTCTTCGCAGGGGCTTCTGCAGACCTCAGCTTCTTTGTTCTTGGAGTCTCCATGTCTAGTAGGTCTATGAAGTCTTTGTGTTCCCTCATGCTTCTCACCCCACCCTCCCTACCTGTAATTCTTCCATTTGATTTCTAGGAAATTACACTTCCTGGCTCTCTGGATTCTGCTATAAACTACATTCACTGAAAATCCAGACTGTGACCCAGAAAAAAGCATCTACGGTTGGGATCCTAGTCTGGGCATAGCTCCCCTGAGGGCAGGTAGAGGAAAAGCAGGCTGCTGAGTCAGCTCTAGCAGGGAGAAATTGCTTAGCCTTATTACCCTCTTTTCCATAGCCCTGTAAACTCTCTGAATCCTGGCTTATTCCAATTTCCTTATGAAGATCTCTCTTGCAGGCATCTGTTGCTGGTTAAGTGATCTCAACCTTTCTATGGGAAAGGGGGTTTCTAAGTAAGTCCCTGATTTAATACTTCAAAGCTGAGACTGAATTTTAAATCAAAATGTGATACCCTGTCAGCTGACGACCTGAAAAGGTTTTTAGTCATATTTTACTAATCAGCATTTCTCATGTGGTAGCTAACCCTCACGAAGGCTGTCTCTGAGCCACCATGGTTAAGATCAGATGAACAGTCTGGTCTAAACCTCTGTGCTTAAGCACAACAGGCTGTCCAGGGCCTGACTCATTTCTGCGACTGATTCCTCCATTGAACTCAGCAGCAGCCCCTCTGCACACCCCCAGGGCTGCACATACACCCCTGCCTGTGCCTCCGCAGCTCCTAGGTTGGCACCTTTTATGAGGCAGATGAAAAAAACCAGCATCAATAGTTTTTGGCAGGGGATGTGGAGAGGAATCTAAAGGAAAGTTGAGTCTGACTTAAGCCACTGAGGTTAGTGGTACTGGGATTTTTTATACTGATTTTGGTAGTCTTCAGAGCAGGCTGATTGTTAGTCAACTGCTATTACAATCATATTGTAAAAGCAAAGTCCTGTCAAAGAAAAGCTACCTGTGAGTCAGGTGTTACTTGGTGATAGAAAAAAATTAAACAGACCTATACTAGAAAATATTCTGAGAGTTACTGCTAAACAGCATGGCATAAGACTAGGACTATTACTATATTAGTTGGAAACTTCAGCAAAATACTTTGAGAGGTTCCTAAAATCTCAAATTCTAAAAAGAAATCCACCCAGGTCTTTCATCCATCGTCTAAATGCTGGAGATGTTATGACAGAGGAAGAAGTGTAGAGACTGCAAGAAAAAGTAGGAAAGTGGCAAAGCTCATTTTTCCAGCTTACTGTGCGGTTATTTTTCCACATCAAATCAGAGTTATGTCTATGGAATGATAGAACAAGATTCAGTACACACTTCTGTGCTTTTTTTGTGCTGTCATATTTTTCTTCTTGATGAGCATTAGAATATTTTCATCTGTTTAAGTCTGACAGAGGTTTTAAAATGTTTTGGTTGCCGCAGAGCTATCAGTGGTCTCAGTATACATTTGGGCAAAGGACCAGAATAGCTGTTGCTAAATGTTATTCATAGGCAGCAGGCAGAGAGAAAAATCCTGTTATTTTAATTCCAGAAAAATAGTTACTGTTTTGTTTTATTTTTAACTTTAGACTGTTGCTGCATCCTCAATCTAATTCTTCCCTTTCCTCCTCCTGCCTTGTATGTTTGTACTCCAAATACAATTTCTGATACAATCTCACTTTTCTTGTGCCTTTCCTATCAGATTCCTGGCTTTCCAGTCAGGAGGAGAAAGGGAACAGGAGTTTTCCCAAATTTCCCTGAATCTCGTAAAACTGCAGCATTATTTCAGCTTTTAAAAGCAACTACTCCTGTACCTGCTGTCTGTCTTGTTTCAGTGACTATTTTTCTCAAACTGTTCTTTTTCTACTAAGCTTATCCCAAATCTTTAATATGTCTTTAATTTAATGTAATCT
>NW_009259798.1:125452-194525 GCF_000687185.1 Egretta garzetta
TTTTAGTACGGATGCACTGTCCTTTTTTGGAAATTCACAATTTTGTCCTCTCCTGGTTTCTTCAGTCACTTTGACCCTTAATTTGTAATTTCCTTTTAGCAAGTCCTTTTTTCCCCCACTTTTCCTGTCATCTGGTTATACAGTTTTCACCTCCACCTTTCCTTCTTTTACTTTCTTTTCCTAAGTGGTCAAGTCTGTTCCCCCACATTTCCAGGGCCAATGACTCAAAACTGACCTTCCCACTCATTCAGACTGGATTTAGCACTTATATAAATGGAGACTCCTCTTCCTTACCATTGCCTTCAGCACAATGAGAGTAAAAAGGCTCTTTATCCTCCTCCTCAGTCAAACTGCATTTCCCTATGGACAGAGCTAACACACTTCCCACTCACAAGAGAGCTGTGAAGGTGTGGGTTACCTGGCGAGGAGGGGAGTGAGGAGGGACGAGTCAGCTTGGGGCACCTGCTCCTGTGGGATATGTTTTGGAGGGCTTCCCAGCATCTCTGTTCCCTTCGGGGTCTGGTGGAGGGTGAGATACTTAGGCTCTTTCCAAACTCCAGCACTTCATCCTATATAACATTTCCTTTCAGTTCTCACACCAAGGCTTTTCATCACCTCTCCTTTCATTAGCTGTAGTGTCCTTTTCTCAATACCCTTTTTCCTTTCCTCCCATCTCCTGATCCCTTAGCTCCATAAGACAGACTACCCCACTGAGGTGGAATACCTGTCCCTGTTGCTTGACACAGTGATCTGCAGCATCACCTCTGCACACAGGAGTAAACCAGGGCCAGCCTCTTCCTATGCCACTCAGATGATGTAGGGGTGGCCTGCATGTGGCACCTGGGCTTTTGGACTTGCCAGTCTACAAGGCAAGGCATGGTCTACAAGGCTCTCTGATGCGGGAAGAACGGCGTGCGTGGAGCTCCCTGCCTCTGCGGGCAGGCACTGCTCAGCACGCCCGTCAGAATAAGTGCAGGAAATTCATGGACTAATAATTTCAAGGCAGAGGAAAGGGGAAATAAGTTACATATCTAATGACATGCTGTTTTTATTTTAATGTTATCCCTCACTATATGCGCAGCTGATACTCTTCCCAGTACCTTGCATAAGATAGCCCAAAGCCCTCCTCTTTACCAGTCTGTTTTAGATTGCAAGATCCTTACAACAGTTACAATACAAAACCTCCTCTGCTGTTCCTGAACCAGGCAAATAGTAGCCTATAAGGTTCATAAAGCTATTTTTTTTAGGGAAAGTCTTTAATTTTTACTAAGCTCTATCCTGATTGTCTAGATGTAAAAATAATAGCTGTATGTTTCCAGGCCCTTTATATATTTCTGATCAGGAAGAGATTTCAAATTGTAAGTCCATTTTACAACTATCAAAAAGTAGAGAATGAGAAACACTGCAAGTGAAGTTGCTTGCTTAAAAAAATATTAAAATTGTCAGGTGTAACTGAGTTATAAATCAAGGCCATCATTCATACCACTATGTACTTTCTCATTATTGAGAGTTTATTAAAAATGTTGTGGCTAAGTGCCACATATTCCTAAATCTGAAGGAGCAATGCTAACTTCCCTATCTTACACTTCAGTGTTATGCACTTTTAAAAATGATTGATGACCTTCATGAAGGGTATTAGAGAGATTTATGCAATGCTATTTCAGTTGTCATGATGTAATGTCAATAGTTGAAGCAACATCTGTCCAGGTGGTTTTGATATGTAAAATGTGCAGTGTTTCAACATTCCTTCTCCTGGAATTTCACAAAAATCATAAAAATATGTAATCTACAGCTGATGTGGGCATGATTCTTCAGCTTAGAAATCCTTTGAGCGAGGTATGATGGATAGTAAACCAGGGCAACTGCATTTTGCCATTGTACTAAATGGAACCAAATTCTCAGCCCATTTGGTTTCTAGCTCCTTGTTAGACTGCAACATTCATCACAAAGCCAATCTTTAATATATCTGACACACACAGAGTCTCTGTTTCAAGGACAAGAGTGTTTTGACTTTGAAGAGCTCACATGTAAAACTGAAGACTGGATTTCAAGCTGATGGGTACGCTTTTATTCATTTTGGAATTTTGAATAATAATTGTAATAAAATGTATTGTATGTTTGATGACAGAATACCAGAAGAACATACAAGGAAGTAGACTTCTATATATCTGCAAAATAAAAAAAAGGCAAGGCAGAGGAATCGCTAACAAAAGTTTTCTGTTTTTCTGGTAAAGGCTTGGCTGGACCACTACAGCTAGTTTTGAGGACCATACTTCCAAGTACCATGCTACTACAAGACAGTTGGAGTAGTCTGGAAGATGAATTAGAGGTCTAAAAAGCACGAGGTGTGAGGAAATATTGACATATATAGTGAAAGGGGAGGGCAACCTAAAGAAGAGAAACCTGAAGGAAGACAAAATAACAGGTTCAAGTATGTCGAGAGCTGGTGGAGAGAGAAAAGGGATAATCTGGTTTTCACAGCCAGTAGGGATATACCGAAAAACAAGGGAATTGAAGCAAAACAGGGGACATTCTTGTCAGACACTGGGAAAGCTTACTAAAATAAAGTTAGTGAACCAGTGGAAGAGGTGGCTTGGGGTTAGGAGGTGTAGGTATAGTATACATCTATAATTAGAAGGCATAGTTAGAGTATAATTAGAAAGTATAATAACTGATCTCATCCTGCAGCAGTATGGGTTTTGAGGTCCCTTCTAGCCCTATTTGTCTATGTTTCTTTTTTTTTTTTTTTTTTTTTAAGAATGAAACAGGACTTCAGTGTTTGGCCATGATTCACTCACTACTGAAATAATTTTGGAAGACCCCTATGCTAAACGCTATCTTTAAATGTGGGGGTTTTTTGTTATTTGTCTACAAAGATATTTACTTTCCCTGTTGAATGCACTATTGTATTAACCTTCGGTGTGCTCAGTTCAAGTTCCCCCTTTGGTGGAATTGTCTGGGATCAGAAACGCTCAGAGGATTAAAATTTGAAGTCCCTGCGGCCTCTAAGGGATCTCTCGTGTTGTTGGGAGGGCCGTTGGCTGTCCGTTAAGGGGATGCACCCAGATGATATTCCAGGTTGCCACATTAAAGTGAGCCGTAGGAGCGAGGCAAGTGCTCCGTGAGGCACTCTGCAGAGGGAATGTGCAGCGTTTACAGACAGAGCGCCAGTGGCGTTAAAGAAGACGTGGCATCATTCAGATTCACAGGCAGCGTGGATCTCTGCGGTGTTGTGTTGCCACGCGTTATGGCTCGGGTGCCTGGAGTTGCTGGAGCCCGCCTGGGGGGAGCCTGGAAGCGCTGCTGCAGGAAGCAGTGCTGCCACAGGATGGAGCGATCTGCCCGAAACTGCGAAACTTGGCGGATACATTTCACACTGTAAATTTAAAACAGAAATCTGAATATGGCAAAAACATAAGCTGTTTCTGGATGTGTCTCAACAAGATATGGCTTCTTGCAGAGAGCAGGCAGAAAAGAGGGAAGAATTCAGGCTAAAAGAATGAAATATGCCACAGCGGTGGTACATGAGGGCAAATTGTTGTAAAGACTGTTGAGATCTGTTGAGTGCCTGTTATGCTCATCAGTATTGCTGAACGAAGCTGTAGCAAAAGGAAACCCTTTTCAGGGCTCTCTGAATTATTTTTTCATGCATGGCATCACCTAAATTCTACTTGTTAAACTCAATATTTTCCACTCATTTTTCAAAGTGGGGTCCACCCATCTGCAGATAAAAGTAAAACAAAAATAAAGTAAGAGAAGGTCTTGTCCCAGCACAGAATATTTGAACTGGAAAACAGAGCTGAATTACCAAACCCTGTTTGTGAATTGCATCACTCAGAACTCTTTAGACCGCGGCTCGTGCTCTGTACCATCCTATAGGCAGTGAGAGTCAACATTATTTCAGGTAGGTATTCCAACAGTAGCTGGGAGAACCTGTGGGCAGTTCTTACTGGGGACAGAGTCCAAACAGGAACGGGAGATGAACAGGGCATGTTTAGTCAAGGAGTCATATCCTCAGCAGGAGTGGGAAATTGCTCTTAACATAGAAGAAAACTTTTGATTTCAGGAAAAAACTTGCATAGACTGATGCTATGAGCAGCTAAATAATTTTGGTAGGTATTTGTGAAGAAATCATCAAGAACCTTCATGGCAGAAAAATATTATATCACTTGTATTATTTTTTTAAAAGACATGCTTATACATTAACTGTCATTTTTTTTAAAGAGGGTAATTTATCCTTTCAGATTATAAAGATGATTCTCAGAGAGAAGGACTTGAAAATTAAAAATTCTCAAAACCTAAAAACTACTTTTAATGCTTCGTGCAGAATTAGTTAGATATTTTTATTATTATTTAGCTCACCATAGGCAATGGAAAACTAACCAAATTCTTTTTGTTGAAGGAAAATTTCTAAACGACTTTACTGTCAAATTTTATGACTTCCCATTTTCTCATGTTTGGGTATCCAATGCTTGAATTTAAGGAGTAAGTACTACCCAACAATGATAATCCCCTATATGGGGAAAAAAAAATCTGCAAAGATTATAAAACATGGGAATAGTTTTTATTAGGTCCTATTTTGTTAAAACATTTTTGTAAAGAAAAACATATTAAATTCATCCTAAGTCTTAACTATTAAATTTCACGTGTCTGTATGACCATGTATTAAATTTGTTTTAGAAATTCAGGAATGTCCAACTTCCAGGAGATGGTGCTGTAGCACTTCAGCTGCCTGCTGTCTTCCTACTGGGATGTTATGTTCAGGTTGCCAACTCTGATGAAAATTTTCTTTTTCACTGTGACTCCTCAGAAATGCAAGAGCCCCCCCGCCCCAAGATGCACATACTTTTCTCCCCTCCCATGAAACTCTTCAATTTTTCTGAAGCCAGAAAAATTTAAAATCAAAAGGGAGCACGAACACTGGCTTTCCCTTAATTTGGGGATCAACAAAGAAAAGTATCAAGCTATGAGAGGTAAGATCAAGCCACTTATTTTGGGCCTGGCTCAAACCAGGTTTGAATTCAGTTCTGTTGTTTTGGTTCAGCTGCTTCTGAAGGTACCAGTCTGTATCTGAACTTTTTGTCTCAGCTGGTCACAGCTCAGAAATATTTAAATCCAGAAATCTGATCTTTATTTTAGCCTATCTTTGCTCCTAGAGTATCCTCAGTTGTTAATTGGAAGAGTCAGCTCTGAAGGCACCTTGTTCTTCTCCCACCAGCGCCTGTTCCAGTAGCTCCCGTGGACCGTATCTGCTGCTTATTTCAGTTTACTTCACAAAAATAATAAGAAAGAGGGGGAAGAAAACCCCAACCAACCAAAAAAAACCCATCAGAAAGGTTAAGAACCTGGTTGGAATAACACTTTTTAAAGCTCTAGCCTTGGTCTCTCTCCCCTTGGATCCGTCATTGACTCCAGCAGGCTGATGCGTATCAAACTGGGTGCAGAGGAGCTGCCACAGAGGAAGGGACTGAGGTGGGAGGTACGTGTGGGGCTAAGGCCAGGAATCCCCAGCTTTCCCCTCCTCATCTCCAGGGGATAGCCTTGATTTATGGCCTTGCAGACCCGGGCAGTACAGCCTGCAGTAGAGATAATTTGGGTCTGACAGCTAATTCAATAGCCGTGGCATTGCAGACATGGGAAGTCTATCAGTGCTGGAAAGGCTCAGTATCTTTTTGAAGCACGCTGCCCTAATTTTTGTCTTGTAAGTGTTGCAGGAAACCAGAAGTCCTGCACACAATCCAGTATCTACATTTCTGTTTGCTTTACCTAGATAATTTGGAGCTGTTTGGAGAGGTTTTGTTTTTTTTTTTTTTTTTTTTTTTTTTTTTTTTTTTTTTTTTTTTTTTTTTTTTTTTTTAACATGATATGTCTGAAATATTGTAGCATAAAATGAAATACTTAAGTGCAAGGGTCTGGAAATCAGTACTTCCAGATTCCACTACTGGCACTGACTACACCTAAGAGGGCAGTGGTATTGTCCACACAAAACACTGGAAAGACAGGAAAAATGCAAAGCCTTAAAAAATCACAATTAAAAATCTAACATTTGTCCATGCTTTTTATGGAAAAACTGAAAAAAACACCGCAAAACCGCACGCCCTGAAACTGTTCTCTGAAAAAACATGCATTTTGAAAAGAAAAAAAGAGCCTCTTTTTTCTTTTTTTATAGGAGAATTTCAATGTAATTTTTTTCACTGGGTTTAGCAGTGACTGACAGACTCTACTTGACCTTGAGCAAAACCTTCATCTGTTAGTTACCTAAGTGACTCCCACCTGTGTTAGAAAAGTGTCTATAGGAGGATAATGAAGCTTATCTATCTCAAGTGTTTTTCTGCAGACATGCTTAGTGGAAAGAGGATAGCTTTATCCCCTACAGCTACATTTGCAACATTTATTCCTTCTGCTTCCTTTCGTGTCTCTTTTAATGCAGAAGTGCCTTGAATTTCACATTTTGCCTCCTTTTGCAAAGGCAATAGTCAGTAACATGTGCAAGCAGGAAGCATGAGTGTTTTTCTGCAGCACAGCAACAAATGTTTTGCAAGTCAGGTTTGCTTTCCTACAGGCTATCCAGAACCTTTTATCAGAGGGTGATTGGTCCCCAATTAGATGTGTCTATCAGCCTCATGAATACTCAGAGAAAGACATGTTGCCTGAAAAGAAATACTGCCTAGTACTCTCATGCTTTCCTAGAGTGTTTGTAAAAGCTGTAAAATGTCAATGAAAAAGCTGGGTGTGTGCATGTAAATGCATGTACATGGCTATTTCTGTAAGTACTTTATAGGGTGCAACTGATCACTGTTGTAAATCTCTTCCCAACCTTGTTGAAAAGAAGGGCAGTTCCATTTCATAGATAACCACTGTTGTCACAGACAAATAAAATAATGCAAGTTTTCTGCAAAAGTCTGAGGCAGACAAAGGGCTTGAGCCAGATCTTCCCTACATCTGGCTGCTGCAGGCACTGGTGGAGGCTGCTGCTCTCGCCTTTTAAAGCTGGTGAGACTAGAAAAAACTGTAAAAGAGTTAAGCGAAGAAAGGTGCAACTGAAAACCAAACAAAAAGTGAGTTTAAAGTAGAATACATGTATTAGCTTGTTCACTTTTTTTGAGAAGATGTCTGATTTTTGAGACAAAGAAAATCTGGAAGATTTAATCTACCTGGCCTTCTGTAAAGCCTCTGATTCAATGGAAGCATCTGATTCCAGAATACAGATGTGAAATTTTTCATCAGACTGAGAAAAATGAGTTGAGAAACGAATTATAAGTGATTTATGTATGTAGTAGTGAAAATCAGTTGTATTATCTTCCTGGAAAGATCTTAAATCTGTGATTCTTGAAGAACTGGGTTTTTTTTAGCAGGTTAAAAAATATTTTTAGTGATATAAAAACATTTTACAAAGTTTTATTTTTTACCTTTTTTGTCTATGTATAATTTCTTCTTTATCTTTGATAATGCTTCAGGGTATATTTGTGATTGAAAATAACATCCATCATTCTGGGGCTTTCCTCACCCAACCTTGCATTTTTGTAATCTCATTGTAACGTGAAGAACTATGGACATGGACATATGGTGTAGATAAAATAAGGGTACAAACTGTATTCCCCACTTTAGCCACAGTACAGAACAGGAGACATTTTTCTGTAACCACCACTAAGAAATTAGTATTTTTATCACTGGCTGTACAGTATCCAGTCTTAATCAAAACTTTATACATATGCTTCCTTATTCACAAAGAAAAACTTGTTCCTAGCCACACCCTTTCAAAAATTTGCCCTGGGTGGCTGTGCTTTGGCTTGGGTTTTGACGTGCTACATAATGCGAGAACAATACAGCTGTATGTGCTGTAGCTGTTAAGTAGCTTGACCAGGAGATTAATCTTGTGGATTACAAAAATTGAAGAACAAAAGAGAAACTGACTTTGAATGTGAGGTTGTGAAATTTGTCATTTTTAGTTCGGCAGAGACAACATGCTTTAGCTGAGCTACTATCCATATTGCCATGCACAGGAGAGTAATTGTCATAGCAATAATAACCTCTCTTCCCAGCATGGATACTGAATGGTAGAGAAAAGAGACAATTTAGCTCCTTTCTCATATAGCTATATCAACAGAAGTAAGTCTATCTCTTCCACCTGTCAGCAGAGGTAAATTTCTTCCAAGCTGTATTTGTACATGGTGCTTAAGTAGTAAAGAACACTGATTCTTCACTGATTTTTCCACTTTGGTTCAGCTTTACTGACAGCTCACTTGCCTCCCTAGCAGTAGGATGGAGAGAGAAGACTATTCCAATCTACAAGAGAATTACATAGAATAAGCAACATTTTCAAAGCATACTTCTTTTTGACTGTCTCTTCGGGTTGGTGGGTTAGAGAAATTACCTACTACTATGTGGAGTTACCCACATACTTTCCAGGGCTGGAAGTGGTATAACAGCCTGCCTTGCTGCTAGGAACTGCTGTACTGCTGATATCTGCTAGGAACCTCTATATCTGCCGATATTGCTGTACAACTCTAAGTAGTATCTTTGTGTTGCTCTGATCTGCATCATGTACGCACACTAGCTAATGATGGAATTTAGCTGGAGCTGAGGAAATTGAGCCCTTGGAAGGCTCAGCCTGGCTTGTTTCTGTTGAAATAATACCAGTATTAAACTTAGCAAAACAAGAAAACCTTGAAACTTTTTAAAGTTAAGTAAAACATCTACTAAGGACCGAGTTCCATGTATGAATACTTCATTCCCCACTTTTCACAGTCAGCGGCATCTTCTCTGAAATACTTAACTGAGCCAAGAGATGAAATGTTAAATATGACATCCTTGATGCTAGCTAGCACTACAGCTGACTTTATACAAAATAAGCAGCAACGTGCTGAGTATCTGAGAACTGTGGCATACAACCCAAAAACTGCCTTTCACCATAAGTGGCTCTCAGATACCTCAATCTTTACCTTTCTCCAAAACAAAATGTTGAAGCCAGATTGACCAAAGACAGAAGCTGGTGTCAGGATGTAGCTCAAGACACTATTCAGCAGGGAAGGCAAATTTCACAGTTCTGGTTAATCTCAGTCTGTGAATATAGAATGATTTTCCTTTCAGAGCAATTTGTTTGATTCTCAGGCAGTGGCACACAGGTAGTGTAAAAGGACATGAAAATGGATAATAATTTATTCTTACTTTACAACTTGAAGTATTTTTATATTGCTAGTCTTGGTAAAAGAGCTCCAGGGTGAAGGAGAACAGAGTGTATAGTGACAGGGAGCTTACGGCAATGCCACAGGCATGAAAATATGTGGGTTCATTCTTTGACCTGCATAAATTACAAACTACTTACCCAGTGAGCATTTCTTCAACACTGCAGTGCTGAAGATAGGTTGATCATGAAGCTTACATGTCTGTGTTCACCCATCCCAAAAGCTAAAGGTATGCAGTTATGCCCTTATTTCTCCTTTTTATTTTGGCCAGAAAAGCCACCTTGACTTGAGAAACCTCTTACTAAAGATTTGACAAGATTGACATTTCCAAGAATAAATACCTCCGTAAAATATTCTTGACCACCTCGATTAAGCATCTCAGATACTATACCAGGAACTCCTTCTTCCTCTCATCTTTGTTAGAAGCAAGGCTAGACCTGGGGTCTTCACCTAGAAAAGGGCAATTGGAAGGGAATATGCTGAGGTGTATAAAACAATGGATTGTTTTGAGTAAAGCATATAGGCTAGATTCATCATTATATCTCAGAAAGCAGGAACGAGAAAGCAGGCAATGGCAGGCAAAGGTTTGCAGGAAGAGAGGCTGTATCTTTAATTAGAGCAACTGGTAGAGTTGGAAAATTTTCACGTTTGTTTCTGTGGACCGCGGTATGACAATGAGGGAAAACAGTGAAATTAGCTGGCAACAGATTAAAAACAAACAAGGAAAAAAAAAAAAGCTGAAAATAAAAGGCATTAATTTGCATTGAAACAGAATGAAGTTGTGCATTTCATTCAACAGGATGCAGCTCATCCAGACTATCAGAAACTAGAAGTCCATAGCAGGGAAGGGAGCACTCTACACGTGACTTACTCATTCTTTCCTGAGTATCCGTTGCTGCTCACTGTAAGAGTCAAGCTACTAAATTGGATGAACTTTTGATCTGACTCAATACAAGAAAGGCCAAAATCTTGTAGATAGACTTCCCTTGAGAGGAAAGGTGTTGGTTTCCTATAGGACAGTAAGTGAGAGGGTGGAGGTATGTTTTTTTTAATATAGTTTTGATAGTGATGGCACTAATTTTAGCATATCTATATGACTTTGTTACGTAATACTAGAAATGCTAGTAGGGGATTGCATCCCTCATGAGATACTGTGCGTCTGCACTAATGTTCATATTGTCTTCAGTGCTGAAGTAAGGTTATGGCAGCTGCTATTCTTACTGCTATTCTTGCCTCTTCATTATTATACCCTTCCTCTCCAGTGGGGACTAGGTTACAGACAGGGAATGATGACCCTTCTGAAGCCTTGATTGCGGTAAGAGAATCATTTCATTCAGGCTATAAAATCTCTTGTCTTAAGAGGAAGATCTCCTGGGTTAATCACCTGTTATACCAGCAAAATGGGCTCCAGTACTGTCAAAGATATCCTTGCAGCTTGCTTTACTACCATGTCAATGCTATCTCTAAGGTGACTTGCCCCCTCTGAAAGCAGAAGTTTTAGCTTGTGCTCCCAATTTATGCAGTAATCGTCTCACCATTTTACATTTACTATTAGCCCAATGGGTTAAGTACTTACTCCATTCAGCCATGAAGAGCTGCCATTCAGTCTGGATGTGTCAGAAATGGCTTTTATCTGGAAAATTGTTTTAATGGTGGCTTTTTTGTTTCTACAACAGAATGTTATAATTGAAGTGCACTGGTGATGGGATGATATTTATTCCTCCTCGCCTTACTCTAAAATTTTGAAGCAAGTGAAATGTTCTGGCTTCTTGTTAAGCGTAAAACTTTTCATATGCCTCTGGGGGATGACTGAGCATGTGAGCAGTTGCGTTCTGGGATCTGCAGCTCTCAGGTGTCCTGCTTTCGTTTGCTCAGAGGTTATGCTCACTGGCACGTTTACCAAGGGCTGTTGTTTTGCTTTTCCAAATGTATTGTGGGTAACTCTGTAAACTGCATTCAAATACATGGATTATGTGGTAAATACCTCTGTCTGGTACATAAGGTCCAAACCCGAGAAAGGTCAGACAATACGGTATGAGGATGCATAAGCCTTTTTCATTAAACTCAGAAAACAACATCTGTTTTTCCTTATTTCAGTTTTACTTTAACAGATATTGGCCGGTTAATAATTATACAGCCATTTACCATTATTAAGCAGGTGAGCCACTACAGCACAAAAAGGCATTCTTTGGAGCCAGTGGAAAATACCACTGTACCACAAAAAGCGTGGTGGAGACACCACTCAGGAGCTGCGGGAAGGCAGGTTCAGAATTGCCACAATACTAAGAAGCTTTGCTCTGGAGGCATTCGCTGTTCACATGCCTCTAAAATAAACTCAAGTCTGAAAGTGCTTCACAGAAAGTGAAAATGCAAAAATCCAGGGAAAAAGTCACAGAGTTCAAGCCAACAGTTCAGAAAACAAACAAAAAACCAATGTTGTGCTTGTGGGCAGGTGTGTGTCACTCTGCTTGAGAACGGAGAGGCCACAGAGCAGCAAATTCTGAATTTTTGCTCATATTTCAGATTTCATTCATATCTTGGAGTGTTTGAAGTGGATATTAGAAATATATTTTTTTTTCCCAGAAACTGTTCTTATTGGAAATAAAATTAAACTTCCTAGCTAGCAAGGAAAATCTTTCTGTATTCGTGTGTGTTTTACAAAACTCGATGACCACATTGAGTTTTCGGTGGTACTTTACTGATAGCAAAGAGCACATTTTAAATGAGTGCTTGATAAAATAGACTCTTCCAACTGGTACTTCCTCTAAAGCCAACTTGCTTGTGCTCTTACATGTTGTGAGGGGGACAGGTTGGAGAATGCAGTCACCTCATGCAATTAGCTGTCTTCTGCTTGGATATGGGTAGCCCAGGCTGGGACAGTTTTAAACCCCTTATATTTCCCATGTTACTGCATAGGATAGACCTCACTGTGATAAAGTGTTAATGGAATGAACAAGGTCAATGAATTCTGTGGGAGTAGGCAAAGATCAAAGGAGGACTCCAGGCTCCTCTAGGGTGGAGCATATCTCGCGTCCTACATGATGACATGTTAGTACCTGGGAAGGTCGCAGTCTGGACTTTTGTCCCAAATTCCCTTCAGTCTCTGTGTATACAAGCCCTTGCTGTCAAGCATTGTTTAACTAATCAGTTTATATATGGCCATGCTTAATTTCTTGTGGGATTACATTAATATAAGAGCTCTCCAAAAAGGAGGACAAAGTCAATGAGGAAAGAAGCTGAGTACAAAAGAGAAAATGTTTGTCTAGGAAAAAAAAATCAACAGATTATTTTATTAAAATCTGAGAGTTCGTCAGTCCAGATTACATTATTTCCATTATCTTGGCTTTCTGTAAGTACATTAACCTTGTTACACAATTCAAACTCCTATTGGCATTAATAGGATCTTACAAGTTAGAGATGGAAGAAGCCTATTAGATAATGCAGCCATCTCCCTGCTGATGCAGGAGAAGTCATTGAATTACTTATGCTCATTGAAGAAGAGAGACCTAAAGGGCTGAACTTGCCCTTTCAAGGATAATTCACATCAGATAATGTCAGTCACTGTTATTGTAATATTTTTAAGCTTTAAGATTTTCCAAGAAAAATTGGTAGTAAATAACATAAATAATACAGGTTAATAATGTGTCTGTAGTAACAAATAGTATACAGGAGGTTGGGTTATTTAGAGCTGTGAGTATAATTCTTATCAGCACTAAATAATACTAAGCAAAGTCAAATCATATTAAGTTTCTGAAAGGCATAGCAGGGTAGATAAATGTTATATAAATCTTTTCACAATGACATGTTTTATGAGTTTCATTCTTGGGCTCCTATTTCTAGTCTTTGTCCAACGTGTGATGTGCTGCTATTTTCCTACACTCACTGCACTTAGCCAGAAGATCAAACGGCAGTTCTTGCCTTTTGAAGACTATGGCTGATGCTGAAAGCAAGCTGCATCTCTTTAGCTGCTGGGGTGCACCATAGTGCACCTCTGGGAACTGGTGTGTCCAGACCAAGCCACTGCTCAACTTATGCACTGTTCTTCTGTCTTGTTCTTGGGTTATTTTTTCATGGAAACCCTAGCATTAAATGTGGGGAGAAAACAGCACCTTCCACCAGCATGATGCCTTAATGCAGTATTAGGATACAGCTGGGAGACACACTGCTCAGGAACTTGAAAACACCCCAGTTCTGATAGCTGCAATAACTAGTTTTCTTAAATGAACAGTTTAAAACTGGAAGCAAAACACCAAGAGGAAAATCATTTTAGAACAATAAGCCCTCTTTATGCATCCCCTCCTTTCCAAAAATCCCATTATCTCAAGCTGGTGGATTGGAGAGGTCTCTTTCGCACACATACGGCAAAAAGGGACTACATCCAAACACCTTGCAAGAAATTCCTGCCTCCCCTCTGGAGAGATTTTTTCTATTTGGCCATGAATCCTTGGTGGTCCCCTATACCTAGGCTAGTAAAAAATAATGCTAATTTTCTTGGAGTCAGGAGTTTGCATCCTCACAGGTTATGGGCTGTCTATTGTCCCTCCACAGTGTATTAGCATTTACTACAGGCTCCATATCTTATCTCACACCATTCTTCATTCTTCCTGCTTGTTTCTCTTCTAGCTGCAATCAGGATAAGCTGGCATGTTCACACAATAATTATTGAATAGCCAGGTCACATGAAATATTCATAAATCGTTGCAGAACAGCCCCATCAACCATCACACTGATGTTAAAAAAAATGTGTCCTGAAAAATAATTACCAATTTTTATGTTGCTATCTCCCTACATACGTGTATTTCCTTCTTTCCTTGCTCTACTGTATTTGCTTCCCATTTAACAAGTTATGTAAAGAAGTTTTAGCAATTCATCTGATGGCTGAGCTGCAGTTATTTATAATTATGGAATATTCTTGGGTGTTTGTTTAAAGTGTGCTGGAGAGCTGCTGGTTTTGTTTTTTTCTGGTAGGCGGCTCATTACTTCATAAATCTGTGACTGAATGGGAATTGTGGCTGGGGAGCAACTGTGCTGCTTCATGCATCATGACCAAGTGTGTGTGGGAGTCAGGAACAGCACCTCTTTGGACCAGCTGCTCCATCCATCTGCAGCTGGGTCTAGGTACAGTGATCTACGGTCAAGATCTGCACTGGGAGTATTTTTATAGCCGTTTTATAGCAGCTGGTGTGAATGGCAGTAGAAAAATGAACGATCAACTTCCTAACCATTAGGAACAAACTAAGAAAGAAAAATAAGCATAAAAATTAGCACATTTTTGTTAGTATTACAAAGACACTCTTTGAAGTTCAGTTTCTCAGAAGAGTTACTGTAAGCCTACATATTTATTGGTTTGTCACTCAGCTGAAAATTTGCTTTATGCCAAAATTTGGCACAAAAATATATTTGAGTGGCAAATTATGTTCATAATTTCAGATGCTTTTATGTCCTCTTAAAACTGAAAAATAACTATTTAAAATGGAAATGTTACTTGAAGTTAGTCTGGTTTTGCCACTCTTATGGAGAAAAATAAGGGTATATGATCAAATTGAGTTATTTTTAAAATCCAGGTAGAGTGGGATCGCTTGTCCAATGCTGAGTTTATACTTTCAGTCCATGTGGAATCCAGCCTATGTTAGCAACAGTTAAAGTTGTATTAATAAAAGGACCAAATTCAGCTTGCTACACATTTAACAGAGTAAATGATTTTTCTTTATTATCCTAGTTTCAGAAAGGAGAAATATTTTTGTACAGCTCTGGCTTTTAATTTTGGATTTAAATAATCATGAGGGATCTCAGCACATTTTATATTATATCTGCAGCTTTCCTGGAGGAGGCTCTGCATGATGTGGCTCTGCAGCTCCTGCCAGAGGAAGTATTGCCATCACATACAAGTCTCCCTTGTAATACATTCACCACGGCATAACACAACATGAGACAGAAAGTGGGATTGGTGGTTTTTTTTCAGAGCTCTTTTTAAAATTAGGTCAGTGATTATTTAGATTTCATTACAGAAAACAGAGAGAGTGGACAAAGAAGTGAAAGCCTGGTACTTCCATGAGTGATATCTGGGAAGAGGATCCTTGGCATCTCCTAGGTAGATTTCCCTTCCATGCATGAAGGAGACAGGCATTTTTATGTCTTTCAGAGTCTACCTTCTCTTTAGAAATGCTCATAAAAATTCCTCAGAAAAATAATGTCTTGAATACAGCAGCTTGCACCCAATTCTCAAGATATATTTGTCAAGAAGATAGTACCTGGAGAGCAAAATCTCTTTGGTCTGTGGTGTTTTCCTTGAAATGACATATGCTGACCAGTGTTTCAGAGCGCTGTTGCTGTGCTCAGCCTGTGTTTCAGAAAAGAATAATCCCCTGCCCATGAACAATAGTCACGTAATTGCCGGGTCTTGATGTGTCTATTCTCAGTTGTGTGTTGTGTCAATGGAGAATTAAAATTCTCACAGCATTGGCAATCTCCACATTATCACAGTGTGCTTCTTACCACACTGGACTTAGCACAGATCATTTCATGGAATGACCTTCCTAAAATATTGATGATGTATTACCATTTCTGAACCTCCTATGTAGATATGCTTACTCCCTTACACATTCCTCTGCTCTGGTTTAGAGAAACAAAGACATGTTAGGTGGGCTGGTCAAGCACCAGAGACAACATTTTGTTTACACAAAAAAATAAATTCAAAACTCCTGTTTACTTCTTGGACAGAATATTTCCTGGACGTGACTGCAGAGAGGTAATGGACACAGTTTGATCAGAAACAGGAGTAAAATGGAGATACCAAAGTAGGAAATGTCTTGGGGAAATCTCTCTGTCAGAATCTGACTTACCCGAGTCTTTCGCAAACCTTGATGCCCTTTAAGAGGATATACATTTTGCTAACATCTACACCACTTGTGTCTGCCCTATTTCTTCAGGAAAAGCTTTATCCAAAGTATAACTTTTCTTCTCCCTTTCAGAAAAAAAAAAATGTTTAAATTGCCCTTATATGATTTAGAAATAAATTATTAGTTACATTCCGTATTGAGTATTTTGCATCAGTCTAATGAAACAGTGCTGTAACAAAACTGGAATCACGTAAAAGATTCAGAAAAGCTCATTAAAGGCACATTGTGTTAGTACCAAATATAGGCAACCAACATAGTGCATAGTACCTGGGAAAGATGGTTATTCTGGGAACATTCATAGGTTGGCTTTGAGAATTCAGGCCAGGTCATGAACTGCTCTGGGCAGAGCTGAATCCTTTTGCACCAGATGAAGTTCTAGCCCTTTCTGTGTTTTAATCCCTGGATGATGGCGATGTGGCTGCTAAAATTACCAAGAAGGCGTGTGGGGCTGGGGGGTGAGTGGGAGAAGGAGCAGGGCATAGTCATATCTTAATCGCAGCCCCTCTCAGGCACCGATAAGAAAATGGTAGAATCAAAATTACTTCTCAAAATTCAGAACAATCATTTCAACATAAAAGTAAGAGAAGAGCATCCATGAGATATGAAAGTCGAGTCTGAAAGAATCAGCTGCTCTTTCATGGCCATGCACAGTTTAGAGCTAAAGAATTAGAAAATGCTACTGTATATTCGATGGGAAAACAGGTCTCTTTAGTGTTTTCCAGTCAGCAGTGACAGTCTGTCTTCCCTGAGCTTGGTGCAGAGGGTCAATTTGAATCCTCTGAAGTGCCAAGAGCTCCATCTGCTCTTCCATCTGAAATGGGAATATTTTTGCTCTTTTTTTTTAATCTTGATTTGGTCTTTCGGTGTTTGTGTTAGAACACACAGCCCAGATGCCAATAATGAGGAAAATATATTAAGTGATAAGGGAGAAAACAGAGAAATTAAAATGAACGAGGTAGGAAAATTGTAAATGGAAAATGGGAGCTGATTGCAATATCCAGCCCAGGTGTGGCTGTGAATTAAAGTGCTTCCCTGAGAGATTCCAACAGATATATCCCATAATCCTACACATCTGGGAAAGTGTTGGTCAAGACAGTCCTGGAAGTTGTGCCAAAAACACCTTAAAGATATTCCACACAAAGATCCAGCTTGCTATATACTCCAGCTGCTGTTTATTAGTGATGCTCATATTTTATGTATGCTAGCACACAGGAATTCTGTTACAGACAAAACTGTATATATAGATTTAAATCCATTGATTGTATATTCCACTTAGGCTTTATTGAAGCATTTTTCTGTATGCAGCCACACAGCTACAGTTTCTTTAGTTGAAACTGAAACATCTGTATATACCTACAAACACCCATACATACAAAGGAGTGCTTTAATTTTCCTTAAAACAAATTTTAAAAGGTCAGTGCTTCTCCTCAAGAAGAAAAAATACACAGTGATCTTCCACTTCTCTGTTTGCTTGTTTTCACAGACACCTTCAGCTTTTCTAAATCTAGTGATTTTGAAAAGTCACTATTCTGAGGTTGAGAAATTAACTTAATTGTGCCAATGCATGAACCAGTCTTCAGTGCAGAAGAATTATTTCAGTATTTTTGTTCTGTGCAAGGAGACCATGACCATGGAACATCAGAGAACATGTTCATATTAAACCAGGACCTTTGGGGGCTTTTTTGGGTGGGGGAAGTCTTAGCCATGAAGTGACTGATAAGTATCAGTTAATATTTGTGCAAATGTTACTGCTCTCTCTCTTCCTCTTACTCCTTGCTTTGCCTCACCTCACCTCACCTCACCTCACCTCACCTCACCTCACCTCACCTCTCCTCTCCTCTCCTTTCCCTTTCCCTTTCCTTTTCCCTTTCCCTCTCCCTTTCCCTTTCCCTCTCCCTTTCCCTTTCCCTTTCCTTTTTTGTCTCTTCCAAGTTAGCATGTGGTGAAAAGTCCCAGATGCTGGTGGTTTTAAGACAAGCTGTGCTATGAAAATGATTCTCTTACACCTTTGAGATATTAACAATTTTTGTTTCAACACCAGGTGTCACTGCAGTGATAGAAAATCTTGAAATATTTTGTAGAATTGTTGAACAAAGCAACATTTGCTATTAAATATAAGAAAATAATTCCAGACATAGGGCAACAATGGAAAAAAAAAAGTTTTTGGAACTCCATAAAATAGGGTAGCTGTCATAAGCATATAACTTTGAAAGCAAAGCTGGAGATGATATAGCTTTAACCATATTATACCATTGAATATGATACTCTGGAACTAAACTGACCAATTTCTCTACTTAATAATTTCCCATAGCATTACAAAGCTACTTTTAAACAGCAACAATTATCAAGTGATGCAAGCTTGGGTAGGTAAGCTCATCAAACTAAAAAATGTCAACACTTCAATGAAACTGAACTTGCTATGAAATAAGGGCAATTCCACTGAACTTGTCAATGTTTTTGGAATACAAAATAAATTCACCAGTAGATATCAAACACATTCTGAATAGCTTTGGAAGAAGTATTTCACAGCAGCGTTTCACAGAGATTGCTCCAGCATGTCAGAGAGGTTCCAGTGAATTTTAACAACACTAATCTGCTACATTGAATTTATTTGCTATTTTTACAAATTTCAAGGTGTTTTGAAAAAGGTTTAGAATCTTTAAAAATAGGAACAATATTCAGAAATATTTTGAACAGAAAATTATTTCTATTATTAGACCAGCTGTAGAAACAACAACAAAAAAGATTCACAGAACACTTGTCTCTTCTCTGTTCTGATAATTTTGATGTCTGAACAGAAATAAGGGTGTAATAAAGTCATTTTGCCTAAAATGCTTGTTGAAGTAAGGTTGCACTGCTGTGTATTTAAAAATATGGTGTTTCAAGGTAACAAGTAATAAATAAACCCATGTTTTTTAATAATAAAGCAGAAGAAAAGATAAAAATATAGAAAAAAGAGGTTAGGGGGAAATAAAGTATGAGTGAAGGAGTTAAAGTTGAGCCTGGAAAAGGGGGGAGGAAAGGTGTTGTTCTAAAGTTTGTCTTTTTGTATCTCACTACCTGATTCCATTGTAATTGGCAATGCATTAAATTAATTTTCTCCTAGAAGAGTTTGTATGGGTGATCTGCCTGACTTTATCTCAACCCACAAGCTTTCTCATCCTATTTTTGCTACCATCCTGTTAAGGAAGGGGAGCAAGAGAGCAGCTGGGTGGGTGTTTGGCATTTAGCTAAGGCTGCATATCTAAAGGTGCACAAATATCAGTGGTCTATTGCTTTTGCTAAAGTGCTAAAGCACTTTTTTCTTTCCTTCCTCAATATGCTTTTTACTGTACTTATAGACAGGAAGATGTCTTCAACAAAAGGATCTACCTTCATCCAATTGCCTTGGCATAACATGGTCATGGTACTGAAAGTGGCAATATGCTAACGTAATTTGATTATCTGTTATTTCATTTTTCATGAGAGGAAATCTCTAGGATGTTTGCCTCATAATAAGTACAATATATTAAAATGTTAACATTTGTTCAATGACATATCCGTTAAAGCAATCTCAAAACTTTTGAATTCACTCTGCTAATTGTCCTGAAGGTCATCCAATGAAACATAGCCCAGGAAATATAATGTAACAATTTACACCACAGTCTTGAATAAATCTGTTCTCTTCAATCACCATCTTCACTCTTCCATTTTCATAAAAGGGCTGTGAAGTTGAATTCATCCTAGATTCTCCAGGCATAAAATCCCATGATGGTTTAACATTTCTCAGCATGAAAGAAGGACACTTAGTGCTACTATACAGCAGCAACTGTAAAGCAAATTGATGGAAATTCCTTTTTGAGCATTTCAAAATGATGTAACTTTCAGCCATACTCTGTTAAGAGACCAAAGGTATGAACGGGTTCCTAAAGAGACAAGATAAATTCACGGAGGAGAAAGCTGGTCATGGTCAGGAAATAAAAGGAAATATTAACTTGGGCTTGAGCAGTTTATCTTCTGAGGATTACGCCAATGTTCATACACAGTTCAGTCCATGCCTTGGTGTCTTATCCTTTGTAGATCTCCATGAACAGGTCCTGATGGAAACAGAACTACTTCAACTGGACTTAGGCTCTTTCTTTATATTCCAGTGTAATTAACTCTTGATCCACAGCAAACAGAAATGTTCCTATCTACCAATCTACAGAATGCCTGGTGGAAAATTTTTGAAAGTAGAAACTATATGAGCAGAAACAAAGTATGAGTCAAATGTGAGTTACAGAGTTTTACTGAGTTACCATTGATTAGTCCAGTCATCCTAAACCTTACCTCATATGCTTCTTGGCTGAGTTGATTGCATAGTTATGTTATTTAGCTTACACCAAAATAAGCAATCGTGTTTTGCCTTACGAATGGGTCAGGTAAGAATACACACGTTGATGACTCAGCTGAGGGGCCATAAGCACTACAGCTGTCCGAAGCTGAGCACGAATGACTAAGTACTTGTACTACAGCAGGCGAAGTGTTCAATCTACTTAGGGTTTTCACTTTAAAACAGAAGTAAAGCAGGACTGAGAGAAGTACTTAAGTGATCTGCACTGCAACTGCACTTACCCTCTGGGGTTTGCTCTAGATCCCTGATCTCCCAGGTGTACAGCCCAGGTATGACAGTAGCGTAATGATGTTGCTATTGGGCAGTCACCTAAAAAACAGGACCTGCCAGGGGGCTGGCAAATGAGGATCTCAGAAATTCTGGTGTTTTCCAGAGGCAAGACGAAGTCTTGATTTACTGTCTCAGTGCTGCCCAGTACTGTCTCTGTGGTGCCCAGCAACAGGACAAAGGGCAATGGGCACAAACTGAAGCATAAGAGGCTTCAGTTGAATATGCAGAAGAACTTTACTCTGAGGGTGACACAGCACTGGAACAGGCTTCCCAGGGGGGTTCTGGAGTCTTCTTCTCTGGAGACATTCAAAGCCCACCTGGACGATGTCCTGTGCAACCTGCTCTAGGTGACCCTGCTTTAGCAGGGTGGTTGGACTAGATGATCTCCTGAGGTCCCTTCCAACCCTTGCCATTCTGTGATTCTGTGTTTCTGGGGTCTTATTCTAGCATCCAAATACATTTTTTCTTTAATGTGATGTGCTTCTCACATACGTATCTCCCTAATTTTGAAATAAGTTTTTCTGATAAATTACAGAAACTTTTCTAACTCTTCTATATGTGCTTTCTTCTGTCAATATTTAGTCAGGCTGTAGTTAGAAAGGAATGGAATGTCAGATTTTCACAGAGATGGTATCTAAATCAAGCTAATGTGTTCTCATTTAATATTTTGACTATTTATGCAAGTTTGGGACAGATTTTTCTTTTCTACATTGTATATAATAATAAGTGAAAAATGATATATCATCTTGACATGTCAGATTCCTGAACCCACCTTCCTCCCCATGTCTGAAAATGTTTGGAAATTTGGAAACCTCTGAGTCAAAAAAACTTGTCAAAAAGCGTATTTTCCCATAGAACTTGAACAAAAAAAACGTGTTTCTCTTTCCAGGAAAAGTTCTGTGAGCTTAAGGTACCTGAGAAGCTCAACGTTTTCAATAAACACATATATACAACACTCCAGTCAAGTAGGAAAATACTATAATCCACATTTCACAGATAATATATGAAGGTAAAAGGAGGCGGAAAGTCAACTTTTCAAAGAAACGTTGACCTAATGAATTTTCCTGACTTTGGAAAAACTACACAAACCAAATATTGGAGACATGCTCATTTTCTAATGAAAATGTTTACAAATTAAGGAAAGGTCTGCCTTTGGAAAGCTTCCTAGTATCCCACCTGATATATATTCTCAGAATGGATGTGAAGCCATATATTTTAGACTGGCAAAACTATGATTTTGCTGGCTCAGATTGTGCCCTCTTCCCTAAATTAAAGACACTATCTGGGCACATGCAAAGTTTTCCTACAAAATCACGTCTATGCTAGCGTTTGTGTTGCCATAGTTCTGACAATCACACTTTGTCACAACACCTAGCTAACTACGGCAAGCCAGAATTTATTGTGCAGACCTGGCCTCTACGTCAATGTCTAGACCTGATATACCACAGAATGGCCAGGGAAATGTCTGACTGAATTCCTGATCCAGAGTAATTTCTGCAGTAGGCTAAGAGCATATCAAATTGTGAACGCTGCTGTGTACTCCTACTAGAATATTGGTTTTGTGGATGCATTAATTTAAACACACGGAGGATCCATTAGGCTGTATTCCAGACAAACTTTTTTTTTTTTTTTTCCCCAGGAAAAGAGCTTGACAACTCTTTGAAAGACCAAGAGCTACCTAGACTCTCAACATGGGTCAACAAATGTTCAATCCTTAACCTTCACCCATCCCCACAGAAGAAAAGCTCTTTCATATGGGAACCCATAATAGATAAATTTTAACAATGGATGTATAATCTCATCATCTAGGTATCCTGCCTTAAGGTAGAAGTCACAGTTAAAGCTGTTTAGGGTTTTCTTTTATACCCGGCTATCTAGCTGATACATCTGTCTAGAGGGTGAAGTTACAGGAGAATTTTGGCCAATGGAGAAATGTCTGTGAATGTTGGGCAGAAACGGGGCATAAGCCTCAATAATGAGATGTAGTTTTGAAATAATCTGAAGGTTTTCTGTAATTTCAGTGACCAGGACTGTCATCACAGGAGGGAATGTATCAGAAAAAAAGCAAACCTGGAAACATGAAATAAAATTCTTAGAAAGTTTGGTTAGGCACTATCAGAATCAGTTGGCTTGAAATCATGTCAGACTTAAGAGCCACTGGCATAATTTGTAGCAATAACCTCTACTTTTATAGCGTTGTATTGCTTCAGACTTTCTGAACAATATCACTTCTGGAGAGACACTGAACTGTGTTGCATTTTTGAAGTATGCTATCTGTAACATATTTTTTGCGTATCCACTTTAAAAAACCCTTCATTCAGCTACAATCTTAGCAATGTGCATAAAACAGTGTCATCAGATATCTACTTATGTATCTGCAACAAACCCTATTTCTCCCTAAAATATATATATCATTTTTTGAAACATTTGTCTTAAATCTTTGCCTTTTGATGGTTGCCATGCAAAGGTGCAAAAGCACCCATAACAAACTGATCTGTCCTTAGAAATTCAAATTCTGATGTTGCTTTTCTCCATGTAATTTTTATAATGAGGAAGGACCTTTGGCATTGGTCACCAAGATAAATTCTTTGAATCAATTCTTAGACACAGTTGCACTCATAGGTTATGCCTATGCAGCTAAAAAGTTTGGGTCAGGGACAGACTCCTAGCACTGAGGTGCATAGCACTTCTACAGTTAATCTCTGTTATCCACTGAAAACAAAACAAGCCCATTCAATCTTCTTACTGCATGGCCCCTGCTACCTCCACCATCAGCAGCAAGCAATTTGGCTTGCATCAAAGTTGTGCTATGGGTGATACTAGCAGTTCAATGGTACGGAGAGATCAGCAGGTGGGCCCCAGTTTGTGTAGGTGAAGCCACAAAGCCCCACGTCTTTCAACTGGTCATGTGCAGTACAGCAGAAAATTTTGCCGTGTTGAACTTGTAAATACAAGTGGGAATTGCTAGTTCGGGGCTCGGGTTGTTTGCTGAACTGATGCTACCCTGTAAGAGCACCTCACAGCAGACAGTGCCGGCAATGCCACTCTCATGATGCACTCAATGCAGCATTCCTCAGTCCTTTGCCTATCAAGAGCATTTCAGTGGTAGGCTCTGCTTCTGCTGTGCACAAACCATTCATTTTATATGGCCTTGCAAAGAATGATTTGGTTTAGAAAAGAAAACAGATGCTATGATCCATTCCATCATTCCTTCTCTCTACTTAAGGCTCACCAGCCTGAAAAGCTAAAATGGACAAGGATCATCTCTGGAAATCACAGTGCATGGCTCAAAGAAGTATGCAGCACTTAGTCTTTTTTGGGTATGTTTACTGCAATGTAACTCCTTACTCTATTAAGGAAATAATCACAGCTATTTTAAATGTTAGTCTTATTGTTCACTGTCATTTGGCATGTTTTGTTTGTCATCATTCATTTAAATATTGGTGGTTTTGTTTCCTATCATAGCTGACTTTAGGTATAGGAAAATAAGGCAGTTACGTAGGACAACAGACTGCAGAATACTGGGGCCCTGCTGCATGTTTTTCTTGGGAAAGCCAGGTTAGCAACACCTCCTGTAGTTGCACCACTTCACACAATAACCTCTGCCAACCAACCCAGGAATTTCAGAATTAACTGTCCTTCCCAATACTTTCATACATTTTATCTTTCTTTCCCGTAACAGAATGGGGGGGGCTGCATCCCCTCTCACCCTCCAGATAGCAAATTTTATTTTGACTACATTTCTAGCTTTCTACCCCAAACCTAAATGGCACGTACTAGAACTTAGTTAAAATGCAGTTAACTGACTCTGCAAACCAATGTTCTTAGTTTCCCTATCTGTTTTGTTTTCCTTTGCTTTGTTCTGCAGACTGCTACAAAAACACATTGATAAACAGGTCAAAAATACTTAATGCTTATGTACTGCATAGGAGTATTGAGACCTATCACTCCAGAGAGAAATATCTCAGATATGGAAGGAAGTGATATGTGGCCAGCAGTATTTCACAGTCTTCGCTCATCTAAACTGCCCGGAGAATCATGTTTTATAGGAGCAATAAAACAAATGGAATGGTGAAAGATGAGGCAAATGATCTGGTTAATGTATATTGTTTAGCCTTTTATAAATGCTGTAAATATCAAGAGACATTGCATCATCCATAAAAGAAGCATCCTATTTAAAATATTTATTTAGCATACAACAGGGCTTGATTTTAGTGGAGGCAGAACATAGTCTGTAGCTTATTATTACGTTTTCATATTCTTTAAATGTCCATCATCTTAGCAAGAATCGTATATGTAAGACTTAGGTATAGGCCATCTTTTCCCATTATTTACACTGCAAACTCTCTCCTAATACTGATGAAATGGAGACTGAAAGTGCATAAAACTGGGGATAACGCATTCCCTCCCTACAGCTTCTTTCTTCCCATAGTTCTGTTATCTGCATACTAGTTGTTGGTGTCAGTCATCAGAAGCTTACAGATATCGAGGACATGGTTTTAGCCCATTTTACCAGAATTGCAGAAAACTGCTCCTGGATGGTCCTGAAAGCTGAAGCAGATGAGCTTTCAAACTCCCTAGGAGCACAGTGCCTAGGGGCAGTGGCTGGGGGAAATGTACCATGCACGTTTCTCACCGTCACATAGGTGCATTCCTTTGAAGAGCAGGCTCCCTTGGCTCCACGTGCAGCTGCTATCCACCAGGACAAGAGAATTTCATTTTGCAAAAACTGGAGAAGCAACAACCCATTGGATCTGAAAATTAATTACTTCTGGAGTCTGTAACAGCATATACAATGATCATTAAATAAATCCAGATACCAAATGGGTGCTTATGTTTTTACAATAGATGTTTCACATGAATTAAGAATTCCGTTACTCAGATGGCACTATTTAGCATTCCCTAAAGACCTGATGTTTTGTTAATGGATAGAGTTGGTCAGAAATTTTCTGCTGAAGCAAGTTTGCTGAAAAATGCCAGTTGGTTGAGTGTGAAATATTTCATTCAAAACAGCTTGGGTTTGATAAAGTTTTGCCGAATCCAAGGCAAGATTCCAAGAGAAACTGTGTTTCTGGCAGGTCTACCCCAGTCCTGGGAACTCTGTAAGCTACAGTATGGCCAGCCTGAAGGCAGGAGTCCCAAACGGGTCTGCGTCATGGCTAGGGATGCTGGAAAACTTCAGGGCCCCCCAGTAGAAATGAGCCTGGATATGTTCCAAACAGAGATGAGCCTGGATTTGTCCCAGCTGGGGAACTCCCTAAAGCTACCAGAATTAGTTACAGGATGTGGAGAGTCTCTATAAGTTTGAAATTTAGAAAATTTCCACTATGGATTATAACAAAAATAAAGGTAACATTGATCCTTTCCAAACACTCCTTGATAACTGGGTTATAAATAACTAGAAGGAAGATGGAGTTTAAGCTTACTGGTCAAATCTTCATTAGCCTTTACTGAGTCCAGGGCTAGGCTCTAAGCATTGTAAAACTAAATCAGCATAGTTCAAAACATGGCCCACGGGTCGGATCTGGCAGAGAAATTGCTTCCATCTGGCCCAGTCACTGGTCCCTGGAGTGGAGGGGCGAACGGGTGTTCAGGCAGCTGATGCAGCTCAATCAGCCAAACAACTTCTGACCCTGCACATAGCCCTGTGCAGCTGTGGACCCTCTGGGTTCTCATGAGGGCTGGGAGTGAAGCTGGAGGCAGAGGGATCCCTGATGCACGGTGGAATCACCATGGTTGCCCATCTTGGACTGTTCTGCTTTCAGCCCATGGTAGGCCTTTTTCGTGGATGTTTTCAGAACAGACTGATGTGCTGTGGCTCACCTTCCTACCTGGCATGTCTCCTGTCCAACAGCTGAAAGGAAGTTTCACTGAAAACACTGGGGTTTACCATATTTTGAACTAAAATTATGAGTGTCAGTTTGTTTCCATGCGACATTGTAGGTTACTAGACTCACTTACAAATGATCCCAGTGTTGCTTCAAAATGTTCAAATACCTTTCCAACTAGATGACATAAAAGTTTGTAACTAATACCTTAGCTGGTCAAGTTTCATATGGCTTTTGGGTCATAAGTGCTAATATTGTCAGCGTTTGTCCCAGTTATAACAATTGCATTAAAAATCCCATTCAGTAAAACATTGGTTGCATACTACATTGACTTTACTGACAGCTACTCCCCTACCTTGGAGACACAATTCTTGACTTCAACCCTGTATTGTCACTGTTTGTGGAGGATGGAGCAGGCCAGCATGCAGTTATCATTTAATGAATCCAACATCGCTTAAAGAAGCTCAGTGAGGTTGGTGGCGATGGAGGCAGTAGGTAGGGATAATTCCTTGAGTAGCCTTCAGATCTTTTGGTGGTGGGGTTAGAAGCTTCTCTGTGGAGCTTCAGGTTTTTATCCTGGATGGAGAGCAGGAATAGGTCTGAAAAAATTGCACCACCCTGTAGGCTAGAAGTAGCCCTTCAGTTTTATTTCCTAGATAAGAAGTTGAAGATGGTGCCAGAATTTGTTGAAGTCTTGGGAGAAGGCAGAAGGTGACAGATGATCTAAGCAGAAACAAATCCAATGGTTCTTTGATATGAGCCAGGCTCAAAAGGAAAAGCTAGAAAAGGGACAGTTGAGTGCATGCTGAAACTGAGGCACAAGGGGAGGAGGGATGGGACAGTGCGTAGAGCTCGACGAAGGGAATATTGAGGGGTTATTGGTGAGGTAGAGAGTGGAAGAGCAGAAGAGCTGCCCATGCAGCTGTTTGGATCTTGGTCATGGAGTACAGGAAAGAATGCTGCTCCTAAAATCAGGGCTACCAATAGTTAACAAGAGCCTGCATCTTTGCCAGCATTTTTTTTTTTTTTCCATTGATCATAATGGCATCAAGAGTGAAAACGTCCACTAAGAGTTCACTGAGCTGCAGAGTATCTTTCTCTTTTGTTTTTACAGGAACAGGAAACCACAAAGGATACCCTTTCAGCCACACCTCTTGGTAAGGGCAAGGGCAGAGCAGCTAAGCCTCAACAGACCTTTGAAGAAATTGTTCATGTATTCAGTTTACAGAATAGGAAATGTCAGCCTTTTTCTCACTGGCATGTCCATACTTGCTTGTCCACCCACACAGGGACCGTGCATAATCTGGCTCCTACACATTCATTTTCAATTCCATGATTCTTTCATGTCTTCTTTCTGGGTTTTGTTCTGCAACATTATCATATTTTTCTTCAGAACTGGTCAATGTCAAGCCCAGTGTTTCTTGGAAGGATTCCTTTGGTGAGGGATATCTCAAAGCAGCTATTGTCTATCCCTCAAGATTCTTTCAGGAGTACTGTCCTGTGGTTATTGACTGCCTCCCAGAAATGTGATTGCTCACTCTTCTTTTTTTTCTCCACTACTCAGAAATTGTAAAGCAAAATTTCCAAGATATCGAGAAAAGGATTTTCTTTTGTAACAAAACAGTTTGTACAATTAAATAGACAGGATTTGGAAGTCAATGCCAAGAATCATTTACATCTCTAAAAGCCAGCTAATATATATGATTTTTTCAATGTGTTAATGGACTGGATATTGACCACTTACTAGCCTGTTTAAACAGGGAATATTTTAGGTAAAGGAACTGCCCAATTCCAGTGTGGAATGATTTCTGGCAGGTCATGATCTCATGAATCCTACTGGCCTGAAATGATAAGAATCTGTGAATGGCAGCACTGGAATGTATAGAGCCCAGGATCATAGACTAATTCAGTTTGGAAGGAACCTCAGGAAGTTTGTATGAAGGCAGTTGCTTTCTCCTTGAAATGTTGCAGATTTTCATTCTTCCTGGGCAAGCACCTGAGCAGATTTGTCTGTGTGCAGTGTCAAATGCAGCTGAAGGACAAGAGTCAACAGACACAAGCTGCAACACAATACATGGAAAAAATTTTAACTCTGAAGGTGGTCAAACACTGGAACAGGAACTCAGAGAAGCTGAGTAATCTTCGTCCTTGGAGATACTCAAAACCTGACTAGGGAAGGCCCTGAGCTGTTGGACCTGCTTTGAGCTTGTGGTTAAACAGGAGACGTCCGGACGTTCCTTCTATCCTGCTTAGTTCTGCAATTCTGAGACTGCTTGGAGACACCTCCTCCTCTCCATCAACATATTTACTTAAACAGTAATTAGTTAGAAGATGCATAAACAAAAATAACATAATGTGAAGACCAACGCTGCCAAATTGCAACACATCAGTGAGCAACACCCCATCAGGAATAGAAAATATGATTAAGAAGTGCTTACTCTGACAAGGTGACAGGGAAAAAAGTAGTCAACATCTTTGGACTGTCACACTCTGTCATTCAAGAATGTGACCAATAATCCCTGTTAGCACCTGTTTGAGGAAGTGTGTATTCTTCACTATAGTGGTGTAACTGTTTCCATAACAATTAAGCAGACAAAATCACAAAGTAGCAAAAAATCACTTTTCATGAAGTCAGTGGAACCACTAAATCACTTAGAAGACAAAACAGAAAAGCAGAAAGAGAAAGGCATAGCGGTGCAGTTAAGCTATTTTGTTTTATCAATTCACCACAAAGGGTGATGGTGAAATATTTACCACAGGTATACTTCCTCCCGATAACAAAGATGGGATGTCTTCAGAAAACAAGGTGTCAAAAAACAGGATTTAGAACAAGCTGATAGTTTAAATCTCAGTAGGTCGTCAAGAGGTCTTAATGAATTTAAGAGTGTAGTTTCAACTGAACTACTAGCACGTATGTAGTCTTTCATTACATGAAATGCTATACTGGAGGGAGCATTTCCCTCTTAACACTGGGAAGGAGAAAGTGTTTTACTTCTGCTAAAGAGGTGTTAGGGGTGAGCTGCAGGTTTAAGTATCATGCAGGTTTTTTTCATGGTCAGTAAAATAATCCAGAAAAAATAAATTGTAGTTCATTATCAAAGCATAAAATTTCTGTGATGTGACTGGGTTTTAGTCTGTATTTTTGTGAACAATTCTGATGAAGAAAAATGAGGATTCTAATGACAGTTCTATTAACAGAGCCGCACAGTACACAGACCATTTATATCATATTGTGGATATTTTCATTGTTGGATAATGTCAAAGTTCTACATCAAACCCCATGAAATAAAAACCTTAATATTTGGATTTTGTTTAGAATACTTTAGAGCTAGAAATCAACAGAAGGCAAATATTTCATGTTTTTAACAGCAAAGTTGCCCTTTGAACAAGGAAGAATATTTACTATTTCACATATGAAATTTATGTGATATTAAACACAAATCTAGCATGCCAAACAAGTTTCTTTCTCTTCTACTTTTTGTTCATAAGATCTCCTTAAATGATCCCAAAAGGGACCTGAGAACAGCACTTTAATTACCAGTGAATTTCATATAGTTGGTATATTTAGTACAGTTAGATGAAGAATTGTATGATGGAGAGAAGAGGGAGTAGCCCTAAAGGTTACAGAAATCTTAGATGAAGCTGTGCTCTTGAATGGAGTGTGTCTGCACTCACTCAGACCAGCTTAATACGAGACCTTAACGCAGTCAGGTATCTTCAGGATGATGGCTAAGTTGGGAGTGTTGAAGAGCAGTATGGCCATGAAGTGCTGCATAACATGTTAATAAGAGCCTATGGGAATACACTGTTCAGTTTTGGTGTTCATAGTGCTGAGACAGTGATGCAAAGGAAAGTAAGAAGGAGCTGCAGAGAGATGAGACCTAGAAACAATGTTTCTGACAGAGGAATTGGAAGGATCAGCCTACTGAATCTACTCAAGAGGAGGTTCAGAGATTACCTGATTTCAGTGTATAAGTGTCCCCCATGAAGAAAATGGTAGTAGATGGCTCTCTACTGTTAACAGAAAAATATGTAACAATGTGCTGGCTGACATCTGAAATTTAGATTAAAATTTTACATTTTGAAATATGTTATCTGTTGGAACTACTTGCTTCAAAGTAGTTAGTTTTCCATTATTAGAAGGTTTTAAATCAAGATTTGTTACCTTTCTAGTATACGTAGTATAGTGCAAACAGAAGATATGGGCCCAGGGCAGAAATTATTTCATTAAACTTGATGAGTTTCTCTGTCCAGCCAGTGCAGTTTATTCCCCCCAGCTTTACCACATCTACTTGTCAGACCTGCCTCCATCTCAGCCAGCACCTATCCACCCTCTGTCCAGATTCCAGTCCCAGTCACCTTCCAAAAACCTTGGCTGGTCAGTTTCCAACTCCCATTCCCTGTTTCAGTCTAGCCAGCTTTCATGGTTGACATTTTTTTCCTCAAAAAGTCCCTCTAGTCCTCTTTGCATTCAGATCAACAAGAACCACTGCCCAGGCCTAGCACAGAAGACCGCTGAAAGCACAGACCATAGCCAGACCGCGGGCACTGGCATCCAGTTCTTCATATTGTTTAATGGTTCACACACTCAGTGGCATAAGTTTAGCTCACAGCAACTAATATTTTGTCAGAGAGCCATCATACATGGTTTAGGGCACAACATGTTCCCAGGGTGAAAGACATAGACAAAGCCATCCTGTTTTGAGGGGGAAGAACGCTAAATTGTATGGATGCAGGCTACATGAGGTCATTTGTTCTCAGACAGAGAGCAGATCCTGGATTATTTTATTTATTATTACAGCAGTAGCTGAAGAGCCTGGAAGAGAGGAAAATCCTTGTTCCCTGTCTACTTTTACAGCCCTGGACCTGATCCATACCATCCTGTGGCAGTCCAGAAATACAGCATCAGGGAAAACCCAAGATGGTGCCTACTGTGTTCTGGAAAAAAATAAACTGAATTCAGATGCTTAATCAAAATTCTCCACAGAGAATTAGTGAACTGCAGCTTTGCAAAGTTGGTGCCAGGATGTGGCCCAACAAAACATGTTTTCTCAGACATGTCATGAAAGCTTACCCCTATTTGAACACTGCTGTCTACAAGATGGGGATTTTCGGAGCCAATGTGTTTTAGAAAAGTTCACCAAAACTCAACTAGTTTTTCTTTAATCCCTTCCAGAATTCTTCCTGAAAGAATACAGAAGACATCCAATTTAGAAAAAATTCATGCCCAAAAGTTAAACAACTTAACATGGGCTCTTGGTATGAGAGAAAGGTTAAAAGGAGTTGGTGAAAGACAGTGCTATCAACCAAGCAAATAATACAACAGTCCACTGGGAAAGCTAAAAAAAGAAGAGGATATGGGTCCTCTGTGGCTCCATTCTTTATCATATGAGGTGGATGATGTCTAGTGAATTTGTTTAAAATTATTTCGATTGGAATTAGTTTACCAAAGTCATCTAAAACTGGCTTCAAAGTGAGGCACAGTTATTGCAGACTTGACTAAGTTGTGTTGCGGGTATTTGTAAAGTCTAGGCCCTCTCACTTCTCGTCAGAGAGAGAGAAGTTTGTTCCTCCAGAAGATGATCTCACGTTTCCAGGTGGAAACTAACTTTAGGTGCTCTGAATTGCCCCAGGAGGAACATACCACTCTAGCATCTAAAGACTCACCTGCTTAGGTTTAGGCAGGCCTTTATGAATATCCTGTCCCCAGATCCCTGTTAAACATTCCTTTCTATCAGTTTGCTATTTCTATACCTTCACCAGCATGTATATTACCTTATACTCCATAATGGGACACATGAAGGACGCAGGGTTTCCAGCCTTTAATCTGAATGCTCTTTGCAGATTTCAGCACAGACCTTTCACATTGTCTGTTGCTTGTTTTTTATTAATAGCCTGGGGTTTTTTGCCTTTTTTTTTTTTTAAATTAGAGGTGTTTTTCTGAGCCTGATGGTGTGTGAAATGATATGCCATCCTGCACCATCAGCACATAAATAATTCACATCTCCACTGTACACACCACAGTAAATGTACTTACAAGAATCAGGGCTTTCAAAGCATTATTGACCATGCTTTTTTTTTTTTTCAGTAGATGAAGTTATTTTTCCTTTTATTTGTAGGCATATAAGATGCTCAAGATATTACTGTAATGGCTGAGGCATCGACATGAGATGAAGGCCTAATTGTGGAACATTAATGTTGCTCTACAGCATTTTAAAGGATGATCTGAGTTTCATCATTCTTATTAAACACTGTAAGTTCCTCCCATTTCCCATGTCCCGCAAGAAATGTCAGTGAGAAAAATATCACCACCCATAGTCTCACAAAGGCTGGTGTTTACTTTGCAACTGAACCACGAGCTCTAAAATGCAGCTCCAATGATAACTTAACACCACCCCCCCATTTTAATAAATCCCATTCACATCAGCTGAGAAAATGTATTTTATAAATAAGACAACAAAGAAAATTAAAATAAAATTATTTATTTTGTTTTCTATTAATTGCCTTTCTGACAATTCTTGTGCTTCCTTTGTAACTGGGATACATTAACAAGTCTTGCATGCTCTCAAGTATGCCTTGACAAAGTCTATGGAAAACATGTTCAAGCAGGATCTAGGAGAGATTACTTACTGTAGCCAGTGATAAAAAGTCTGCACAATTATTTAGCTGTACCATAACTCTGAAGTTATTGAGAGATTCACTATAGAATTATCATAGTGATCTTATCCTTTCAAGTTTTGTTTTTTGTTTTTAAATACACTAAGACCTCTGGAGAGTGATGAAAATCAAATCATGAGTCAGCTACCCCACTATATTTTATTCATCCTTAGAGGGGCAAATTTGGTCCCTTGTAAGTTTGGAGAAGAAAGGTACCTGGCTTGGTTAGCAGGGAAAATAGCTCGTGTTAGGTACCTAATGCAGTTCTCCAAACTGTTTTGCTCTTTGCATACCCTACAAGGTATTGACAGTTCAGCTCATATTTTTTTTTTCTTTTAAACAGTGCACTCAGTTTTGTCCAGTCCCTTCATTATTCATGGCTAATGAAGTGTTTACTCAAGCTGTGTCCTTCTCATCCTCCAGTCTCAGCACAAATCCTCACTGTGGGACTCCTGGGCTTATCTCTACATGCACTGAGCCATCTTACAGCCAGCTTTTCCATAGGATGATTTCTGTCACTGCTTACCAAACCACTTTTATGTCCCTTGTCCATTTTGTTAAATAGAGGGTGACTCACACAAAATAAAATAAAAATGCAATTTCAAATATAGGCAGAGTAAGAAATTAATGTGATAATTTATCTTAATAAGAGCCAGATGGACGCACTTTTAATCATGACTATTTGCCAGTGATGGCAAAGATTGTATTATGGAAAATGAAATATTGTAACTTAATAATTTGGCAGGCATGGAACTGAAATTTGACCCTGGGCCTGACTGTGCCTGAGAAACTTCATGATAAGTCTTGGACCTCTGTGGGACTCTGCACTGTGGCTCCCTATGCCTGTACGATAGCCTCTTGATGTCACCAGCCTCTCTGATGGAACCAACTGTACTGACATTGTTATGCAGACTTGAAGGCGTAAGCAGGTCTTGCTTCAGTTTGGGTTTAATCAGTCTTTTTAATAATAAGTTTATTAAAGCCTATTTTTGTTGTCATAAGGAAAAGCTAAATTCTGGTGAAAAAGAGAAAAAGTAGCATCTTCAGGTGTTCACAGGCCAAATTTTTCTATGACATGATTCTATACCATGACAAGTAGGGATTTGAGTTGTCAGAGGACTCACAAAAAGGAGCCAGTCCATAAGCTATCATCCCCTCCTGCAATTTCAGTAAATTAAAGAGTCTGCATGATGTGTAAGTCAGGGTGAGAATTAGGCTGTGATTTCCAGTGACTCATAGACCTTTGATAATGAACAAGATTTACCTATGGAGAACATCTGGATAAACTAAAGGCAAATAACAGGAGCAAACACTATCAGTTCTGAATTCTTACAAATGATGACATGTGAAATGTGGCTTTGAATACACTTGAACTGTGCAGACCAGTTTCTAGTTACTGTGAAATTGTTTATGTGTATCCTGTGAGGAACACACAAAAAGCAATATAACAAATCTAGTTTGTCTTCAAGTTTTTATTGCACTACCCTTACTAAAGCTGCACTACCCTTTCTTTTTGGCTGGACCTGTTTAGACTGTAAGTTCATTAAAGGCTCTCTGTTACAAGGTGCTGAAAACCTCCTGAGAAGTCTTTGCTTCCTTCAGCTCTATTTGCTTCAAAGGAAACTGTGACTGTTCAGCACCAGTCTGCTCCCTTTTGTGTGAACTGAACTCTCCACTCAGATTTGCGAGGTAGCAAGTTACAGGCAGCAGTAACCATCACTCATGTATTTATAGAAGCAGTGAAAATTTTGCAGCAACTATAGATCTTCTTAAGTGAGAAAACACATCAACTTATGGAAGTTCCAGTAGAAAACAATGCACAGAACTGTGAGAAAGAATCCAGTGCTAAATTGTCTGATGTTTGTGGAATATAACATACAATTAACTGTTGTCACTGTGGTGTTGATGCTGCATTTGATGAGCAAAGCTTCTGAACTTGAACAATTTAATTTTACACTTAATTTCTTGAGCTAAAGAGATAGTTGTACAAATGAACTGTTTGCCTTACATATGAAGATGCATTATTGCACTGTGTTCATGCTGTTTGTGCATTTTGTAAAACAGTTTTAAGTACTTCTACATAAAGTGTTTTCCTGTGTAAATTACTTTAATCTACTACTTGCAAAAATTCAGTCCAATGCTGACAACAATTACACGTTTTCAGATATTTTTGAAGCATCTATACTGCTCTGTGAAACTTTACATTCTGGTTTTGAATTGAGACATAGGTTCCGTAAAAAAAGTCTTTGAAAAATGTTTATTTTCACATGAAAAACACATCAAGAGCTCTTTTATCACAATAATTCAGTAGCTGCTCTGTCTCATGCAGAAAACTTGAGTCTCTGCACTGAGCTGGGGTACCTGATCCATCCCTTACCCTTGCAGGTGCATTTTTCAATCCATTGATTTCAAGTGAAGCTTCTTCAAGGTTACAGCAAAAGAATCTTAGGAAAATCTAATCTTGGCAGAAAAAAAGTGTTTAACAAAATGAGCATCAACAATTTGTTCCTGTCCTTTGCCAAGGAAAGATCCTCAGACAAGCCCTCTAAATGTCTATTAATTAATATATGCTCTGCTTTTAGGGAGTCTGTACATAAGAACGAAATCAGAGAAGAAGGTTACTTTCTCACTCTACAGTCACAATCCTGGACACAATGTAAAGTACCCCAGAGCTTCAGCTGTGGCGGTGGGTATTTTTTTTCAAAATCATGTTTTATAAAACTATTATTTTTAAAAGTGTGGAGTGAAATATGCATATATATATATATGTTTAAAGCTATTTCTTTTCCAGGCTTTTTTGTGATTTCAGTTTAGGAGGTAGAAAAAATCCTTTCCCTTTTTAAATTGTTTCATAAATAAGAAGCATTGTGCCCAGGAGGGATTCTATCAGTAGGAAAAAATTACACAAGCAGTCAGGGCTCCAGCACGCTCCAAGGAGCAGCCAGACTTCGTAATCTGACCATGGAGCTCTGGCTCTTCAGCAGGTGTATCAGTCTCCAAAAAATTGTCATTGTACTTTGGAAATGGTCACCTCAGAGCGCTGCAAGTAACCACCTCTCAGATCTCTCCTGAAATGCCACGTCTACCATCACATTAACTCCTAATGAAGTTAAAACTCCTACAATGCAAATTGAGCCAGTGATAGAAGGAGCTAAGAGCAGTGACAAACTCACTATCAGCTTTTTGTCTGGGTAACAACCATAACCCTTCTCCCCTGCCTCCTGGCTCAGGAGCACAGAACCAGCTTTCCTCTACTGAGGCTCCTGCCTCTGTTTCTTCACCCTGTCATTCAGGTGATCCTTATACATATTTGGAAAAGTCTTCAAAACTTTTTTCACTTTTTTCATATCCATTGATAAATCACTCCAGAAGTACGCTATGTGCATGCTGTTATAATTTTCTCACTACTTATTATTTCATAATTCAGTCAGTTTGAATTCCAGTAGGCAAAACCAAATACAGTAAACAGAGTCAGGACCAAAGGGAAAAGTAATGGCTGGGAACAGAAAAAAGAAATAATCAAATACCTCAGACTAATATGTTTGTATACACATATATACATATATATAAAATGTGTGTGATTAAAACATATACTGAAATGAGATTTCAGTCATGAACAGCTTGTTAATTAGAAATTCATGTTCAATCTGAAATGAGTAACAATTCATTGATCTCCACGTCAGACCAAGTGTCATTGAGCCAAACCTAGGACACCAAGATTAAGCCTGATACTGAGCTTGGTCTCCATTGTTTGCTAGTCCAGTGAGGAATCATTGTCATCACTGCCATGGGAATCAACATTATGAAGCGTCTAGTTAAAACATGTAATATAGCATATGTCACCTGCCTCACACCAAGGCCACTCTCCCCTCTATATCAAGGTAGAGCAAATTTTCCCTTTTGGGGGCAAGTATTCAGTCCCACCCAAGCTATCTGCCAGAGAATGGAAATTTCACTCAAGCCTATTAACTACACAGGCAGTAACACAGATGTTTGCACGTAGAGCAGGCTATTACTTGAGGGAGCGAGGGTGCTGGCACTCCAGTCTTTAAATTCTCCACATAGAAGGAAACACCACCTGGAGCAGGAAATGATCCAGGGACAAGCAACCAAAGAGAAAAGGGTGGGTGGAAAGGAAGCGGGAGGAGATCTATTGAAGGAAGAAATGTCTGTCATGTTCTTGCCAGCTGCTTTTTCTTTCTATTGAAATGCAGGTTTGTCTCTGTTCCTGCTCATGCTTGGGGGGGTGGGTACGTCTGTGTGTGCAGGATCTTCAATCTGCTGCGTTTGCCCCACAGAAGGTGGGAGTCAGCCCATGAAGCTCAGCAGCTCCCAAAACCATATGGGAGGCTCGGGAGAGGACGTGAGAAAAGTATGCGGGGGCTCAACCTGAACAGGAGGTTGAGCAGTGGTATATCTATTGTAACACAGCAGCACGCATATCACGAGTCTTTATCCAATGTGCCAGAAGGCTTTTTCAGTCAGGATTACACCATCAAAGCATCTCAGTATCACTCAGTAGTGTTGATTTAGGAAAAAAAATTGTGAAAATAAAACATCTGCCAGAGCAGCACATATATTATTACAAAAAGAAAGAAAAAAACCAACAACTTGCATTGCATGAAAATCTGGCCATGAAGTCAAAGTCTAATCCAAATCACTCAGGAGACCATCTTTGGAATAAGGCCATCTCAGAGTTACCAGACAAAATGGATGCCGTTAGTTTCTGCTGTAGCCGTAATAAGGTTCTAATAAGGTTGCAACAGCCATGTTGCCTTTCAGGATTTTTTTCCTTCACCAAAGTCTTTCTTTAATTATAAAGCCTAAATATCTATTGCGCCCAGTGACCAAAAGCCGTCTATTGTTTCCTGCCTCTTATACAGCTTAATGAGACTTTCTGGGGTGGATATAGCCATATGTTTAGAGTTTATATGGCAATAAAAGAGTCTGATTTCCATCATAATGCCAAACGTAAATGAAGGCTGTGGAGGACTGCACAAAAGCTAGAGAAATAGCCTCAAGTCCCAGTCACTCTGTTCCCCATCACGGGAGGGTAAGCCTGCGACCCTGCAGAGAAGCCCCTGCCAGCAGTGGGGAGCCCTTGCAGGGGACTCCAAGCCATGCATTAAGTAGGGCTGGTCTGAGAGCACAACCAGCACTCAGCTCAAACAAAAGGACAGCAAACTGACTCTAATGCCATCCATTTCCCACACTGTTTCTGCTTAGCTTATGCAGTGTGTAACAAGCTTGATGGCATGGGGTAGTGCTGATGCTGGTTTTAGCACATGTGCTAAGAGAAGGCTGCATTTGAAAAGACAAACGCAAGCCCCCATTGTAGAAAACTCAGAAGATGGGTGATGATGACACCAGAGTTGTGCTTATTTTTAATTGTTATCTGCTATTTTAACCTTGTCAGTCAAAACCTCTCTCTCTTTCATGCTTCTGCCATACTTTTTGTCTGTCCCAATCATTTCATTCTCAGATGTTAATCCATGCAGCACCTACTCCACTCTCTTCAATTTGTGTTGTCTTACCAGTGAGCAGGAAAACTGACTGGGATGAAGTTGAATAATTTCTTAGGGCTAACAAAGTAATGACAAAGGGTCTCATCAAGACACGGTGTGTAAAGTAACTATAAACATCATTTCTACTGCCCTGAGCCTGGCCTTGGTCACAGTATGTCCATGTTTGCCCAAATATGACTTCTTTTTCTCCAAAAAGTGTTGCCCAGATATTCTTAGGTTTTGGATGTTTAGAGTTTCATGAATCTGGCAGCCCAAGGGAAGCAACAGCTGTAACAACACATCCCCGTTGCTCATCTCCTGTACATAGACACAGCCACTCTATAGGATGTGAAGAGTTAGCCAGACACATCTGGGAAGGACTGTTGTCACCTAATTCCTTTTCAAAAGTTAGAGCACCCTTTTTTTGGAATTTGCTGGAGTTCTGCACACGTGAACATGAACTAACGCTGATCATTCAGAGCTGATCTGAATCCCCTGGTTGAGTGCATTTCAGATCGAACTGAGAAATAAATGGCAGGCTATCACTGGATTTGATAACACAGGCACAAACTGAAAGGCTGAACTTTGCCTACACCCACGCTTCAAGGAGCATCACCAAAAGGAATTTGTTCTTAGTGAAGAGACATCCAGTGGACTCACAGGTAGGAACCTGGGCGCTTGCTTTGTGTGATGAACAAACACCAGGTGTGTAGTCAGGTGTTTCTGAGAACTGTGCTGCCTTTTAGGTGTGTTTTAGCACAAGGACAGCTTGAGTGCCCTGCACTCTGCTGCGCTGCCCAAGCCGTCACTGGTATGGTCTGGTGATAGCCTGTGCTAGGAAATAAAATATGCAGGAATACTGTCTGCTTCAAGACCTGCCAGAAGTTTGTTGCTACACCATCTGGGCTGTTTTTATTTATCCAGCTGTGATTTCTTTGGGTTTTGCATTTTTAATTAACACAGTTTTGAAAGAGGGGCAACTTTTGTTTAACCTCTTCAGCGCTGCATCACATAGGTGAGGCAAGATATAATTTAAATGCAAAGGCTCTCAAATTCAAGGTACCGTCTCTTGAACTCTTTGTACTTCCAGGAAGTTATCATGTATTATTATCCCAGGACTGTGATGAATTCCAAAAACAGGTATGGGATTTTTTTCCGCTGGGAAGAAGGCATATATAGGCAGTGAGAGTAAGGCTGCAGAAACCAAGACTCAGACGTGCTATTGTGAAGTTATTACCTCCAGGTTTTCCTATCCATACCTATCCTTTGTTTCCTCCCCTCTCTTCTCAGCTTTAGGACCACGTTATGAAGAGTTTGACCTCGCAGGTAAGCACGCAACTGTGTATATGCCCACGAGATTTGCCTAAATGTTCACTGCTACCTTAAAACCACAATGAACAGAGTTTTGGCAATTACACCCATTTAGGCAGGCAACAGTAGGCCAGTACATGCAAGTGACACCCTGCTGTCATCAGTTACAGCAGATAGAGACAGTGATCTTAGCAATCCCTGTGCATGGGCTTAACTTGATGAGAAGATGACTCCAAATGGCCTTAAAAGTTAAGCACAAGAGTGCCTGTATGAGTAAAACCTAGCGCCTTGATCATTTGCATTGCAAGATTTTCCAAAGATGCTGGCTGAATTTTTCCTTTTTGAAACTTAAAGCCAGAAAAATTTTGTTACTATTTGTTACTGTTTTTCATGTTTTTCTGCAGTTTTGTGCATTTTCAACATACCAAAACAAGCAGTGCAATTCAGTTTCCTGTAGTACCTCACACGATCCCACCTCGTCTTCAGCTGCCTGTCCAGAAGTCTTCTATAGGTCTTGTGTGATATCTGCTAATCCCATGTGGATGCCTCAGGCATCCAGGACATATGAAATGGACTGCATAGGTACGTTTAGGAACAGAATTGTTCCTAAACAAGGGAAACATAATCTTGCTTCCCTTTTTAAGCCAGAGCACCCTCAGACAAGTGGTGCATGCCAGGAACTAAAATGGCAGTCCGTGACTCCAATTTTTTACACATATCTATTAAAATGTAATAATTAAATCAGCAAAGTATCAACCTCTTACCCATACAAACAGTAAAATTCAACAGGAATGTCATGCCCTGTTAAGATTATCATCCCCCTCAATCCAAAACATAAAAGAAACAATATAGCAAGCAATACTAAGCTTTGTGGCAAACTAGAAACATAAACATCTTAAGAATAAAACATATGTCAGTTGGCAATTACTGATTAAAATATAAATCCTTGCCTCTGTTAAACTTACTTTTACAGCCCCTTTTTGGTTGGGTGAACTGTCTACGGAGTCCATGTTTCTGGAATCCAACCGTGCTAGAAATCTTTGCCCCTAGCTGAGTATATAATACAGAGAATTGCAGATCATACGCACATACATGGCATTTGAAGTTTTGGCACCCAAACGCTTGAAGCTGTGTCATTTGGCCTTCAGCTTTCCAAACGGGCACTCCACCATCCTGCAACTGCTGAAAGCCTGACTGGATGTTCTTTTCACAGCCCCGTGCTTTTTGCTGCAAGTCATGCCAGGAGAAAAGTAGATATTCACAGTGATGATCATTTCACTGAGAAGGAATTAACTTCCATCCTGCCCAGCAATGCTCTTCACAGCACCCTGCTGTCATCAGGAATAATGTTCATGAGCCAGCCCAAGGGAATACTTTAGCCCAGCACAAGAAGAAAGTCATATCCATTGCAGTTAACACATCTGCAAACACATGTTTGGGGAAAGGCCTGGGGAATACGGATGCAATCTGCTCATTTGAGGTACCTAATCTAAGCTTAAATTCTAGGCACTTGCCGAAATAACTCTAAAATAAGAGCTTGAGTTCCCTATGGAGAAAGTTAAGGGCTTTTGAAGGTTTCCAAAAAGAAATCTTACCAGCATAAGTTTTAGATAGGATCTCTAAATATTCTTTCAAAACTCAGATTAAGATTAATGTCCAGAATTCACATGGCAAAGGTTTAAGAAGTAAAAACTGGAGTGTTAGTAAGGTAGAGAGCTAAGGACATCAAAATTTCCAGGTGACTACTAGAACTACCTAAAATAATATTAAAAAACAGCCATAAGTTGTGGAGAAATGTGGCCTCAGACATCTGACTCAGCCAATGAGAACCACGACAGCAGAACATATTGAGGTCCTGGAGCAACACGATTTTAATTCTGTCTTCACCCACCTTTATAAGGTATGGAATTAAATGTCTGGATCCTCAAGAAAGGAAATCTAGTAGAGATCTTGTAATGATTTCTTTACTCTCTCTGTTGGGGGTGATGACCTGACTCACCAGGAACTATTTTTTAATATGCCTGAGGTTTTACAGCCTTGAAAATGCACAGTAGGCACCATTACTTGAAAGAACAGTCCTTTGACAAGACAGGGAAGAATTTCAGTTACTAGAGCTTCTTTCTTTTTGTTCATCTTAACATTGTCTTGAATGTAAGTTTAAATCATTTTATTGTTAACTGTGAATAACATGGTTAGTCTGAGAAGCCACAAAAAGTTTATTTGGATGCGTAACTATACAATCAAAAATTCAGAAGTTCATTTTCTCAGTGTTTCAAATCTTCTGAAATGTTTTGCAGTAAATTTATTCTACCACATCTAATAAGGCTTTTTTTTCTGCACTATCATTACATTTCTTCAAAGCATTTCCAATACGAACACTCCAAATTATGTCCCCTCAGCTAGTTCATCTGTTCAGTCAATAAGCAACATTTTATTGCTTTTATGAATTAAGCCCACTTTACATCCAATCATTTTGCAAACATCTGTAGCCAAATCAGTCTGGGGAGCTTTTGAAAAATCAATCAGTAGGGAACAGATTTCACTTTTTTTTTTTTTTAAATTTTAATAAAGTATTTACACATGTTTGCTCCGCATGAAATAGGAAAAGCGTTAAACTTGGTTGTCATATTTGAACATTGCAGTGAAGCCCGCCTCGCATGTATAAGTTTTTCTTATTTAAAAAGGAGAGATATGATGATGGCATTAGAATGATAAACTACTAATAATTTGTGTCCTAGCTATGAACAACTAAACCAGATGTATTATAAGCAGCTCAGCCTAGTAACAGATCATAATGTAATTCCTAAGGTGTATAGCAAGGCCACAGTATTTCAATTGTCTTTCTTCTACTACATTTTTTTTTGATTAGGAAGCTAGAAACAAAGAAAGAAAGGAAAAGCTTTTGAAATAACATAAAGGATTTGATGTTAGAGAATACTGAGACTTTTTTATCTATCTCTTTTTTCATTTGAAAAATGCTAACTCATAAAGTTCAAACTTTTCCAAAGGATGTGCGAGCTAGTTTTGACAAGAATAAAACTGCTGTTTATAACGAGAAAGAATCCTAGCCCAGATTAGCCCAAAGAATAGGATATTCACCTTGGATTGTTCAAGAAAAAGCACTTTCATTCAACCTAAGGACCTGGCCCCATCTCTTACTTCCTAGATGCCAGATAAAATGCTGGAATATTCCCAGGTGAAACAGAGGCCTTTTCACTTTTCACTTAGTTTCATCAGATTAGAGAATGGGAAAATTGTCTAGATTTTGGAAACTTTTTTGATTTGGGAAAATATATTTTCTCACCCAGCTATCCTTAGAATCAAAAGAGTTAGTTCTAACTTCTAGTTTGATGATTCCTGAGCAAAGTTGATTTCAGTGAGATAATTTCCTTCATTCTACCTTTGTTTGTTTTCTCTCACTGAGCTGGAAATAGTTTGGGCTGGTTTGCTATATTTTTTTACAATGCAGTACAAATTAATAACAGTAAGTTGCGCCCATCTGGTGTTTCCTCTGGTTGGCGTGGGAGTGAAGAGGGACATATTTCTGTCTGAATAACCTTGGAAGAAAAGCATATCAATTATGAAGAACCAGAGCAAACTGTGAAAAACTGAAGCAAAGCCCTGGAGTGGTGACTTTTAAAAGTTTACCAGTTTTAGCAAAGTTAATTATATTCACCTAGGGTAATTATCTCAATGGCCAGGATACTTCCTGACATCAGTTATTGCTGAGTTACTGAATCCAATAATGAGGATTGTAATAATGTTGAAGATATTGGGAATCAGGTTCTTAGTTACCTAAAGGAACTGACAAATTCTTGGGTTTTTACTGTTCATATACGTCTTCCTTGAAAATGTGAAGGTGAGTCCTTTGATGTAACGGGTTTATGAATTGAGAAAATTTGCATAGAAAATACTTAACTTTACATTTTTAAGCTTAGCAAAAGGCAGGTCAAATGTTTCATCTTCTTGTGGATGTTATTCCTGATGCTTTAGGAGAATTCAGTTAGAAACGTGTATCTTCTTCATACCTTGTACAGATACCTTGCAGAGATACTTACACCCATGTAAAATAAACCAGAATGCTAATTCCTTTGCTGGGTTTTCTTGGCTGCCTTCACTCAGAAGGTGGGAAAGCTGCCACTGCAAGTAAGTGGTGGATTTCTGCTTTCTAGCAGTGTAACTGATGCAGAACGGCTCTAGCCCAGTCCCTGAAACTGCTTCCAGTCCTTTAGAGAAAAAAGGCTTGTAGAAGCGAGCAACAAAGATCCTCTTCTGACATTCAAGCCCTGCTTGGCACCAGCCAGCCTGCACGGGGATGGTCTGAAGTCACACTGTCCGAGAGAAACTGCCAGGAGTAGTGGTCGGGAGCCATCAGGAGGGAGTAACCACGCAGGCTGCACCCACTGGTGGGGGAAATGCCCCTGTTCTGTGGGACAGAGCCGCAGCACCTCCACCTCTCATCTCACCACCTCAGGATGCTGCCTATACAGGACCATGACCTGCGGGACTTGACCAGATCTCCTTGCCTCCTGCCCTTCATATGCACTGGCTTCTTGGTTTCGCACCGCAGGAAGGTCTAGTAAAATGAAACAGCTTGACTCCACTCAGTCTTCATTTTACTACTGTCTTCCTCACCGTGCTTGGCTGCTTTTGCTAGGTGTTTTTACTTTTGTTGTCTTAACTTATTCTTTTGCTCTGTGATCCGTGGGAATAACCTTGCTATGCAGTTAACGTGGGTACCCAATCTGTTTGAATGCATTTGGCATGTTAGCTATTTTAAAAAAGGTTCTTACAGGTGCTTAATATACATTGCTGGCATTTTATTTGGGAAGGTCATTTGAATATTTTCTCAGAACAGCTGAATTGTTTATTGATGTCATAATTAATTGTGTTACTTCTGAAGTTTGCTTTCCTGGGCACCGTTTCATGTTATTAAAAAAAAAAAAAAACCAAAACAAAACAAAAAACCAAACAAAAAACCAAACAACAAAAATCCCAAATTAAAATATGATAAAACAAATGAGTTTGTTTCATGCTTGGGGTTTTTTTTCCTTATATATTTTTCTCCCAATTAATTTCAAAAAAAAGGAAGGAAACTGAGTAAAAGAAGTAACTAATATATTTGTCTCTCAGAAGTAAGTTTTAAATTATCATTTTTTGTTTATCTAGAGCTGGAGATTATGTGTTTGCAACTGGCGTATTGACAGCTTCTATAAGCTTCACCTGGGAGCTCCAGGATAACAGATACGAGCTTTTTAAAACAAAATGCTTAGGGCCAAATTCAGTAAACCTACTGTATTTATATAGCATGGGTGCTGGAGGCCCTACAAGCTTCAGCGCCCAGGCTCGGGTTACTCAGGGTCCTTAGCTGAGAAAGCACATGCAGTGTCTCACAGACAGAGCAAGCACCGGTGATGAATGATTTGGGGAGAATGGTTACAAAAATTGTAGCATTTCTGCCAGTGCCTTTGAAGGTTTCTGTCCCTAAGTAGGGTAAACACAAACAGTTGATTTAGCATTCACCACAACTGAAGGAATAGAAAACCTCCGTGAGGAGGCTGTAGGTAGCAAAGAAAGAAACCTCCTGCAGCAGATCAGCTGGTGATATAATAGAAGAGTTTTACATTGGCAGAAGATCTGTCTAGGAGGCTCCTGTTCATCTTCCTCCCGTCCTTTCCCTGAATTCTCATCCCACTTCCCTCTCTTCCTCTTCCCTTTCCCAGCTCTTCCTCACTGACCCCCAGCTGTGCCAAATCACATTGGGGTCCATGTTTTAACAGAGGCCGTAAAGAACTCCAGCAGAGACAAAATCCAACATCCAAGGTGAGATATACCCTCACGTGTCCCCCTGAAGCAGTTCTGCAGTGTGAGATTCCTGCAAACAAAAGGCAACAGCACACAGGGCAAGTGCCCTTGTAGCCTTGTGACCAGGAGCTTTGCCATGGGATTTTTGTTCTCTGCCCAGCAACCCTGGTACAAAATGCATTTAAGATCCTGGGAGCTGGGGTCTACACCAGGAGATGTATGTGAAAGCCGACATCGTGAGCATTTAAAAGCGGTGTCTCCTGATACAGCCTGATGCTTCTTTAAAGGCTGTCTCATAAACGAAGGGGCAGTATAGCCACCATGAACTGAGGTCACCCAAATAACCACATACACGAGGCTGCTGTCACCTGGCACTGCCTTCCAGGGGAGCTTTCCTACAGATGTGGTGTTTAGGGCTTTGCCACAGGAAACCTCTGCCGTCTAGTTAGGTTTGATCTCTGTGTCTAGTTTAAGTGAGCTGAACTCTCTGGGACGATTCCTGCACTTAGTTCAGTGTTAATAGTTGGTGCATTGCTACCGTAAGTTAAGAGCTGCTGGATCTGGAAGTTTACAGGGACAGCAGCACCCAAGATAAGAGCCGCTGGAAACTTCTAAATTTGTTTTACGTTGCCTTGCAGATCAGCCTGCAGAAGTGCAGACAGGCTTGTGCTCATAGTGTCCCTGAGCAGCCTTTGCTTGGCAGGTTTTGGTCTTCGCTGATCCAGGTTTAGGCAATACCTAATGAGCAAGGTTCAGCCTTTTTTCAGCTGCATTTTCTTCGCTCATAAGCGATTCATTTTGCCCTCCCAGTTGTGTTTTAATAGCCTCTAAAACTTACATATATAGCACAGTCAGCAAAAACAGCGTTGGGATTCAGAATCTCACAGACAAACTGTCAAAAATGAAACCAACTGTTCATTAACATTTTTAACAGCAAAGGAAAGATCTGGGGATCTATACAGTTGGTTTTCACATTAAACTGTTAGCAGAAGAAGCATGACTATGTTCTATGTATTTCTACTCTTAACTTTGGCCAGTAAGGTAAGAAATTGCATTTTTTTTTATAACTAATAATCATTATGAGGTGCTAATTGCCAGATCTGAAAACACTTCTAACCTACGTAATTTCATTGTTTACAATATTAACTACTAAAGCAAAGAGAATTATTTGTGACACCCCCTGGACAAAGACCGGAATGTAGATTTGCATTAATGCACCAGTAAACAAATGATCATCAAGGAAAGATTAAAACGCAGAGGTGGTTTCCATTTTTCCTCTGTATTCCCCCCCCCCCCCTTCTTCCAGTCTTGCTTCTCCTGTCATTACAAGTACCTCAGCTGCATTTTCAAATGTTTGATTATCATGTAAGCATACTCTATAAAATGGTACATAACAGCATCATAACCCATATGTTCCCTACTATGACAGAACAAAAGCATTTCTTGTGTTTAGATGTAGAAACTAAATAGGAACCATTCATTCAAATCTTCAACTTCCCCAAAATGAAACACAGAAAGTAGGTGTGAGCTACAATGTTCTATGCAATCCAATGCAAATGTATGCAAATTTCTTCATATTAGAATCATTGTCTAGTTGTCATCCTCACATGGGGCACATCAAAGCCATATGACCTGATTTTGCACCTGCTGTTTAATTAAATTTACAAGGCAGACACTCTCTCTACTCCCGGTGATATACAAATACATTTTTACTACCGCAGCTTCTAATTTACAAGGTAGTCGACTGCTGTGTTTCACCGTCAATAGCTGCCCAACTGCTCTTTGTTAAAGTGAAGATTAAAAACTGAAAACTGGCCACCATTTGAGTGTATGAATTAAAAGAAATATTAAATGTGATTTCCCTCTTCACCTTTTCAAAAAAATGGGGCAAAAGGGAAACTACAGTAGGAACACTTCATACTAATTATAATAGTCTTGATTTTTTCATTCCCCTGCTGTGAAGAGGCCAAGACACAGCACTTTTGTCAAGTTATCAGTGTTTTTTTCTGTTTTGCAGGAGCCATATGTTGAAATGTAGCAATGCACCAGTGCTAGTAGCAATGATATTAACAAAGCTGTCTCTTTTCCTGGATGATCATGCAGTTTTTGGTATTTATGCTATTGAATTCACGTCTTGCTTGGAAATGATTTTGCTGATCTTAATTTTATTTTTTTCCCCCCAAAACCAAAACCTGTTACTTTTTACTCCTTCCAGTTTGCAGCCAGTAAGGCTGCAATAAGTCAGTAAGTGGGAATGCTCAGTACTATGAAATTGTTCCCCCTCCTTTAGACCAACCCATCAGCTGGTGCTATACTATAGCTAACTTCATTATTGCAAAGTGTTATTAGTCATGTTACATAGGGACATGGAATACACAAATTGTAAGTTACCAAAACCCACTAATTAATCTTTATTTCACACATAGAATCATAGATTCGTAGAGTGGTTTGGGTAGAAGGGACCTTTAAAGATCATCTAGTCCACCCCCCCTCCCATGGGCAGGGATGTCTCACTAGATGAGGTTGTTCGAAGCCCATCCAACCTGACCTTGAATGCTTCCAGTGATGGGGCATCCACAGCTTCTCTGGGCAACCTGTTCCAGTGTCTCAACACCTTCATGGTGAAGAATTACTTCTTCAAATCCAATCTAAATCTACCCTCTTATTTTAAAACTGTTGTCCCTTGTCCTGTTGCTACAGGCTTTATAAGCCTGTACAAAGTAATGAAAAACCAGAGTAAGGTCTCCCTGGAGCCTTCTCTTCTGACTAGGCAAGTATACTTGAGTTTAATTATTAGAAATTATTAAAATTGTATTTAACTGAGAGTGATTGCTAGAAACACGTCAGAGAACGGGGGAAAAAATCTCATTTCCTCTTACAGACAAAATGAGGAAAAGCAGCAATAATAATACCATGTTTACAAGCAATGAGACATTTTCAGTGAGGTACCTTTAACTAAAATAGTGAAATTAGCTCATTCTTACCTTGTTTATACTTAATTTAATGCTGTATTCTGTAGTTAGTTCTGAGGATAGATGGGAGATGTGAAAGAACAGGGGAACAGATTTTCACATGAGAAGAGGTGTTGTTTATCGTAAACTGCAAGAGCAAAGAGACATTTTTGGGGCTGCCTATGGGTGGCAGCACATGTTCACTCAACGACAATTATATTTGATAGGAAAGTTAGAACTAGTCCATACAAATAAATCAAAGGCGCTTCCCCTCCCACCCCTCCTTGAATTTTTTTCATGAGCTACGTGGGGCAAATCACTGAAATTCAGCAGTGCTTTCTGATGATGCAAAAGTCAAGCATTGCCAAGCTGAAAGGACAAAAACTATGAAAATGGTGCTTAACACCCTGCCCATCTCAAAGCCTCCTGCCATGGTTATACTGCAGAGCAACTCAGCCCAAATTCCCAGACTGCTTCCCGCAGGATGGCATGCTGTGGCTGCTGTGCTTTGCTGTGAACAGCGACAGCAGAGTTAGTCCCAGCGTTATCAGAAGCAACTCAGGTGACCTGAGGTCAGCATGGAGCTGATGCCCTGCCCCACACTTGCTGGCAGGCATGGGGCTGTAAGGACATGCAGCACGGTAATGCAGGTGGCTGAACCTTGAGTTGTTGCAAAGCCGATGGACTTTGGCTGTGTCACCTCTGGAGGCTCCCTGAGCAGGACCGATGCTCAGAAGGCAACTGTCTCAGCCCTCAGTCCTGTATTTCTGAGGAACGCCTCATGCTTTTACATCAGCTCTGTATAATTTCCTCCCTGGATTATTCCATATATACCATTTCTGAAGTTACTGGCCACAGTTTTTCCTTAACCTTCTCTGGTTCTACATCAGTGCCTTGAGTCCCTTTGGAAAAGTTAATTCAGATCGACTGTCGTTAACATGTGTATTTCCATCAGAGCTTCTTACTCCATATCTTTTCCTCTTACCCTCCCCAGGGGTATCTCTGTGAGTGTGGGAGCTGCTCTTTGTGGGAAGGGAGTCACTTCAGGTGTGGCACAGAAGGAGCTGCCACGAATTCAACAGTGACTGAAAGCATTCAGCAAGGCAAGCTTTTCAAGTAACCCCAAAAATACGGGAAAAAAAAACCCAAACAAAACCAAAATAAAAATTGAAAGACCACATTTGATGCGTACTTACGCAAGTTTGGACACAACCAAAACACCCAGAGGAGCTGACAGCAGAATTTTGCCTGGTGTTCTCACACCATGTAAATGGACATATGCAGTGGTCCTTTCTCTACCTTGGATGCTTTATAATATAGATTTTACACAAAGAGCAATAATTAAGACTTAACTCTTAAATAATAAAATGACCCAGTTGCAGCATAGCCCACTTTAGGTTGCCATAATACCTTAATTTTCCTGTTGATTCATATTTTAATGAGGAAACTATTATTGCAGTGTCTTCATTGTTTAATGAAAATTATAATTAGATATTAAAATGCTAAAGCACAAAAGTAAGTTCTTGCTGAGGGGTATCCTCAGGAAAACAAAGGCCTATAAGGGTTGTTATGGCTTTGAGAAATTAGATGTGGTCACCAAATTGCATCTGTATTTTTTTTTTTAATAATAATTACTTCACTAAGAACATACTGGGCTCCATAAAGAATTACTGGATTAAATTTGGTAGCCTGTATAATGAAAAAGGTCATTCTTGATGATCAGTGTCAAACTTTAGGCCTTAAACTCTATAAATCAAGAAAATCAATGGTAAAAAGCAATTACACTTAGCATTTGCATAGTGTTAAAAAATAAAGACCACAGAACTAATAAACGTTCGGGGTCCCCATTCTAATTAATTTCCTGCACCACCATAGCATTAAAAGCATTCAATATTTCATCATTATATATTATCTAATATTTTAGAGGCAAACAGAGGCTAAGGTATGAAGATATAATAGCCGAATCCAGGAAGAATATAGAATAAATAAGAAATTATAGATACAAAAATGTATATGTAAGTGGAATAACTGACACAGAGGAGAGGAAGTTCTCAGTTAGATTTGGGAATCAGCAAGCAGGACACCAGAAAGATCAACTTGCAGAAGATCTGGCCCAAAGGAGGGAGGAATAGATCCTGGCAAGGGAGCTGTGAAAACAGAGGGCAAGGGAGGTGAGCAGGAGAGGAGGGATGCGGGGTAGTGGCTTACAGGTAGCGAAGCTCCATAGCAGTTATTGTGCTTCTAATAGAGTATTCACTGCTGGGGTTAAGAGCATGAATCATGATTCTTATCACAATCCCAGAGCATTTGCTGTGTCCTGTGATCAGCCAAACCAGGAGCTTGGTGGCAGGAGGCAGGGAAGAAGGAGCTGCACACATGGGCCCTGCAGTGGAGATATAGACATGGCATGAACATACATGGTGCCACGGTTTGGTGGGATGCTTGTTCCATGTTGGCAACCACATCACGAACGGCTGGGTATAAAGGCCCATCAGGCAGAAGGCAGAGAGAGCCTGTGAAGGGAGCAGTGAGCAGAGCAGAGAGCGGAGGTGAGAATTGGTTTGCTGTGCCACAGAGGAGATGCGTAGTTCTGAAGAGTCCCAAGACAGGATGCAGCTGCCCAAAGGGAAGCATTTATTTCACTTTAGGTTCTGTGGGATATCCGGTCCAGCCTCCAGATTGTGCTCCAGAGGTTACCCAGAAATCCTGTGTCATTTGTGCAGATGTCTCTGAAATGCTGCTAGGTTTCAAGTGGCACTAGGTGCCTATATTTATCTGAGGGATGTACTCCTCTGGTAGTGTTGACCAAATGCTCAACTCAGCTGCCTGATCCTTGTTCTCTCTGAGGTGTACAAGGGTGTCTGTGGGGTTAGGGGACCCAGGGCCTGCGGGAGACCTGTGTTATTCTGGAGTGGCAGCTGGAGGATGGGCAGGATACTCTGGCGCATCTTGGGTGAAACATGAGATAACAGCTTGTATGCACCTGAAGAGTCCTAAACATCCATAGACAATAATGGGAGATATCAATATGTAGACATCTACATTTGGGTACATTAGTCTTGAACTCAATCTCAGGGTAAGAACCTATGAAATGTATGGGCTCCACTTGCCTAAACATAGACTTATAGTGTCATCTGAGAGGCCTTAACATGTCTCGATCTCCAGCTGCTCCAGAGAACAATGATGTCCTTCTGGTCTAGTGCCATATTCCCAGGTCTCATGGTACCCAGAACAGCACTAGACTTTCATGCCCACGCATCTCAGTCTCACACAAACATGTGCATATGGTTTCAAGCAACCCAAGAGTCAGACTGGGAAGAAATCAAGCTTCTGGAGCAGGATGCAAAACCAGACACAGCATGGACACAAAGAAAACAGTTGTGACTGGAGACCTGCTACTGACGAGTACATGGTCCTGTTCAGAAAACACAAAACCCAAACATAATGATGCCTGCAAAAGCAGAGGATTGGATTCAATCACCCACAAAAAATCCTTCCACCCCATCATCCTAGAATAGGAAATAGGGACCAATTTGTTTGGTTACTACCAAAGAGAAGAAAAACTGGAAATTTTCTCTTACATGTAGATTCTGGTAAGAGTAGTCACAGGGTCTTTGCTACACTCGGTCCGGTGAGAGAACATGGCTTAGAGGTGAGATCTCTTGCCCATATTCAAGTCACTACATAGCTCCGTATTGTAGTGGTTCTTGATAAGTCTCAGCTTTGCCCATTATTAGTGGTGGAAGAGTTTTTATGAATTTACATTTTTTAAAGTTTACCATTTCATTCCAGGTGATTTCTGGCTATTGTAAATGGCTTTCTTCTAAAAATTAGAACAATAAGTATTATTCTATGCAAAGAATGAAAAATTATAAAGAAAGAAAACTTAGTAGCAGAAAGAGTATATGTGCCCTTTGGCATTTTTCTTTGCTGTATGATATGCAGATTTAGAACTGACAGAGTCAGAAAGGCAGACTTTTTTAATATCCTTCCCAAAAGCTGATTTCATTTGGACTGTTGTACATTAGCAGTGTTTTAAGTGCTAGTATCTATGCTCATTGTGTAATGAAACGTCTTATGCATGCAGCTCCACAAATGTAAAAGTCCACTAAATTGAGTCCAGTATTTTTCCAGCTTTGCATCAGCAGGGAGGACGTTGCACATATTTGAATTTAAACTGGGCAACAGGACAAGAGATAAGCTTTACTAAGCAGCAAACATCAGCAACAGGATTGACATAAAAGACAAATTTTAATTGCAAAAATATACCAACAATGTCATATAAAGACATCACTACAGTTCATATGTGGGTGTACTGAATAGTGAATGTGTGTTGAATTTGTCAGATTGTTTGAGGGGAAAACCAACCAAACAAGCAAAAAGGTTAGAACTTTTGTACGGATCCTTTCAAAACAACTGGCTGATTTTTCTCTGATTTTTCAGAGGTACTTTGAAATTTTTCAGAGGAATTTTGAAAAATAGTGTCTGTTCCTTATAAATACTTCCTTTTGTCCCTCTAAAATATGCAAACCACTTCATTTCAGATAGAACAAGCTGTTTCATTCGAAGGAAGAGAACATTGGAAGGAAGAGGCTTGTATTAGCAGGGAGAACAAATATTGATGTTATAACCTGGACCAACACATTTGCATTGTGTTTAGTTTAATTACCCACATTGTCTTCTCATTAGCACGAGCAGCATCTGAATAGCTGAACTGCAATCTCTTCATCTATCAGTCATGAAAATCACTGTGACTGGAGCGAGCTGCAATCAGCACGCAAGCAGTCATAGCGTGACCACGGGTGGGGGAAGAAAGGAGATCTCCACATTGCTTCCTTGCAGTACTTTGGGCTAAAAGCCTGCAGGTGGACAGCTGAGGCCGCTGCTGACGGTGACATTACCCTGACCGCTGCACACAGGGTCAAGTTTGCCCTTGTAGGAAAGATTACTCGTACCTCGAGAGTGGCTCAGCGCGTGAGAGAGGACGGGCTTCTTGGTGAGCAGGTAAACGAGGGAAATGAGAAAACAGAGCAAGACTCGTATCCAGGAGAGAGCCTGAAACAAGAACAGGGAGCAAATGCAGAGCTGAAACACAGCAAACTTTGTCCAAAGGGACCATTGAGACGCCACCCAGGAAGCAGCTGGACTAAGTGCCTGAGAGGACTCTGCAAGGCAAGGAGTTCTTTACAGACCTCATTCTAGCTCATACAGAACATTTTCAAAACATCTCGTTTATTTTCTAATAACACTTTTACTTTTGAAAAGTGTTTTGATGTGCTGCATGAGGAACACAACGGTCACTGAGGTGAGTTTCTTGAGGTACAAATCATCAGCCGGTGGAAAAAGGCTGCCCTCAGACAAGCGTGCAAGGGAGCTGAAGTGAAGCTAGAAAAGCTCATGAGGCATCAGTCAAGACAAGAAACATTACCGAAGGGTCAAGCTGATATTAAAAGGAGCAGAAACAGGCTCATCTTTACTCAACTTGGTAGTCAGAGAAAGGGTGCTTTTTTGAAAGCTTCAATATAGGTAAAGCTCCATTCCCCACCCCAAAAATCTCTGGAAGAGAAAATAAGTCCTTTGAGGATGAGATTATTATAATATAACCAATAATAACCAATTATTTCCAGCAGGACACATGCATGGAACTTTGTGAAGAAGGTAACAAAGCTTGGAAAATGCCTAAGACATCAGCTCTGAATCCTCCAGCTCTTTCTTACACAAACCAAAATACCTAATAAATATAGTTTATTTGCTCTTAAAATTTAATGGACTTCAGATTTCACACTGCTATTTTTCTGGCTTTTATTAATGGAATCAGAACAACTTGTGGTTTATGTTCCAGTAGAAGAGCTTCAAAATTCAGTTGTAGGAAATGTCCAGAAGTTCTCTCTGTCTGTCAAAGCACCTGAATATATTCAAAGCTGTGGTGGAAACAGACTTTTTATATAGTTTCCAGTATGTTGTGACTCCAACTGGGTAAGAGATCTTCTCATGGCAATTTGAAACATCTCTGCATAGGTCTATCTGGGAAAATATGTGTGAAAATGAGAAAACAAAGTTATTTTACTATTATATTAAGGTTTACCTCATGCTGAGGGTTTTCACAGTGGTTTACAAACCGCCTATCCCAAATGTAAAATGAAGTTTCCAGTCTGCTTCAGTTCAATCTCTTAATTTTTCTCACAGTTGAATATATGTGGTCTTTTATGCAAATAGATGTCTATCTTGACTATTTTGTACATTTGCCCTTGCAAATGGGCATATTTGAGTTTCAATATGGTAATTTCTTTCTAAAGAAAATATGGTGTAGGCAGATAATGGAACTGAATAATGTGCCTTTTCCATTTCTAACTTCTAGGATTCCATACATGTGCAAATTAGAGACCACTTGAGGAGAAACATTTGCAATATTTTAATTAATTTGATGGGTTAAAACACAAGAATCGTGGGGCATGTCTAGAAAAGTTAAATGCTCTCTCCAGCAGCGCAAGTTTCTAACAGATTATTATCCCCACTGGTCCCATAAATAAATAATAATAATTCGTATTGTTTCTTGGGCTCCAAATGTACTTGGCGTCATACAATGCACGTAAATAAAGACAGTCCCTGCCACACAGAATAATTATCCTCCAATTACATACTCTGAATCCAGTCTCTGTGGTGCTGTGCTTGCCTGAAGGAGCTAAGACCCCTTTTGATATAGCCACCAGTTTCTTTCTTTTCCCCACTTTCCCCTGTTTGCCTGGTCTTTTCCACTATTGAGTCCTGCCCTGGTAAAGCTTTCAGCTGCTTCTACTACAACTGCATCAGTGTTTTCCTCTATACCAGTTCCTACATGCCAGCTATCATTCTAGAGCTGGTCTACAAAGCCACCAACCTCTCTTCAGTTAAATTGTGAACGTCTGGTAGATGGTCTACCACTCACTTACAGGGCTCTACTAAACAGAAGAGTTGTGGAATAAAAATAAGAAATGTTAAATAAATAAATAAAATAAAACAAATGTGATTTTGATATCATAAAATTAAAGGCAGTCCCCCTGGATGAGCGTGTGGTTTCTGGAATCACCATTAAAGCCAAAGACTTGTATGATATGAAACACAAGTGCCACAGAAAGGAGATGTAAGTTATTAGTGGAATTACTTTCAAATACTATTACATGCTCTAGCAAAGGACATTGAACAAAATAGATAGAGTGGGGTTCTTTTCCTTGAGCCAGGAAAGGATAAAAGGCTCAAACCCTTCACAAACTCCAGGTCAGATGAAAGGGATAAACTAAAGTTTTATGCCAGAGTATCTTTTTTTCCATCTGAAATCTGATTTCAAGGTGCTCTGAAGTAACAAAAATGAAACAAGTCTTTTCATATACAAAGTTCCAGAACATATTCAATCTAAAACCTCATACGTAATTGTCATTCTCTTTTTTCCACAGTGCGTTTTTCTTCTTCTGAATTGCCTGTACAGCCGCACAGTTGATTCACCTATTCACCTGCAACCAAATATCACATCATGACATTGTACAGTCGCTCTACTAAAAGAAAAAGAGTCTTTTAGCAAGGAAACCCAGTAAGATTTATCCCAAAGATGCACACAGTTTCTTAACTTCCAAGCAAGTAACAGTGTCCCAGGACCCTAACAGCCCAGGGGCACCCTCTTCTGCCCTTCATCACACAGTCTCCAAAATCTTCTATTCTATACAGAGTAAATTGAGTAGGCTTCCTGAAGCAACTTAAAAATAAGGGAAAGTAAAAGCATAGCTCCAATTAACAAACTTGGAATTAAATTACAATTAACTGAAATGAACTTCGTGGGGTTACAAGTTCAGATGTTATTTTATTGCAGATCATACACAGCATATTTACAGTTTCACCTTAATATGGAGTAAATCTGTTCTATTATAGTGATTCCATGTGGTAAAGGCAATAAACATGATTACTAGGTAGTTCTGGGATTAAAATCCTCCTCATTTTAGGCTGCTGCAAGTAAGTTCATTCTCTTTCTTGCATATCAGCTAGTGGGAAAACAAGGTGAATAAACATATATGTATAAGAGCTCTGCACTGCAAATCCCCATACAGCACACACATATAAAATCCCCTGTGAAATGGAAAGGTTTAAGTTCAGATTCTCAAAAGTAAGAGATATAAAAATGCAAGTCTTCTGCATAATTTAGACATCTTGTTGAATCATTATGATGGTCTTCAGTTACAAACCACTTTTTTAACTTGACAGACCCTACAAGTTTTATTTTCTCCCTAACAGACATCCAATCCACATCACTTCATTCCAGTAGTGCAGCTGGAAATTTAAAAAGAGGTTATGAGAAATGTGAAAATGTAGTTTTACCCATACTAGAAGTGGAAAAATTCAGTTTCTTTTTGGGTACCTCGCAGGCAGACCTATGTCTCCTGACTTCTCTTCTGCCATATCTGACTCTGGTTTCTTTTGGTCTATCTGGGGATTAATTGCTGTTGATGCCACAAAACAGCATCACCTGGAGCTGGGAACAATCTGACCATCAGCTTGTGTTTTGCTGTGAGTACATCAACTCACCAAGCAACGCGGCAAGAACAACAATATTTTCTCATGGAAGGTGACTGTCTTTTTAGGTATATGAGTCTTTGTGGAGAACAAGTGTTATTTCATACTGCTTTTTTGGTGTTTCTAAGGGATCTTTACTCAACATATTTAAGATAAGTAACAACCCCCAGGGGAATGGAATAAAATATAATACTGTATGCATAAACCACAAAAAGTACTGATTAGAGAGAGAGAAAAAAATGTTTGATCAGATTGAAAAATGTACCATGAAACTGCAGAGATCTGAATTTTTTAAAGGCTTATTACCATATTGCTGTGCTCAGGGAAATGACTACACATCAGTATACATTTTAATTAAAGCATAAAGTTTTAAAACTAGATTCTGTTGAGTTCTTACTCAGCATACCCACAGGGCTCCCCTCCCTGTTTGATAAAACATGTGATTTTACTGACCTGGAAATGTATATTTTTCTAGTGATTGCAAGCAGCTATCCAATAAAAGTGACTTCAAATATGAAATGCCTGCTCAGATTTATAAAACATATATAAATGTTTTGTACATTTACATTAAAGTCCCTACTTGATTGTTGATAGGCAAATTTAAGATTCAGCTGTGAAACTATGAAGCTGCTATACAAAAAAGAAAGTAGTGATTAAAAGAGCTCAAATGGAAGATATAACATTAATCTTTACTTGTGATTGTTGCAAAACATGTTCACCTGGAAACATGTGTATGTGCACACGTGTACAATGAACATGTTTCCCCGGTTTTGTACATATATATATATAAACATGATCGAAATAGCACTTTCTGCACATTTATGAATGGGATGCAAAGAGGTATGTATTTGTCCCAGCTTTAAGCGCCTAATTTATATGCTGAGCTGGAAGATGAGTCTCTCTAGTCTCCCTATACAGTCAGCAGAGAAAACGAGGTTTTTCTCAAGGGAAATCCCAAGTACCTTTTAAACAGGTTGCTCTGTTTCAGCCTCAAAATGGAGTCTATTTCTCTCTTTTGACGAGATAAGAGATAAGCCTTTTAACTTAAGTCATCCTATGTAGGCACCTAAGCAAGTTAGTATGAATTCCTTGTATAAAACAATTAAGGGCAGTAGCTCTCTAGTAAAAACTTGAATCTTTTAGACTGCAGTTTTCAGAAATTCTTGTTGAGGCTGTTTGTACCTTAATTCAGCAAGAAAGGCTGAGACAGTTGGGGTTGTTCAGCCTGGAGAAGAGAAGCCTCTGGGGAGACCTTATTGTGGCCTTTCAGTACTTAAAGGGGGCTTATAAGAAAGATGGGGACAAACTTTTTAGCAGGGCCTGTTGTGATAAGACAAGGCATAATAGTTTTAAACTAAAAGAGGGAAGAATCAGACTAGATATAAGGAAGAACTTCTTTACAATGTAGGTGGTGAAACACTGGAATGTGTTGCCCAGAGAGGTGGTAGATGCCCCATCCCTGTAAACCTTCAAGGTCAGGTTGGATAGTGCTCTGAGCAACCTGATCAAGTTGAATATGTCCCTGCTCACTGCTGGGAGGTTGGACTAGATGACCTTTAAAGGTCCCTTCCCACCCAAACTATTCTATGATTATATGACTTCTCGGTTTTCCTTGTGTATAATCAGCTCTGGTCTTAGCAATACTTTTAACTCTGCAAAGATTTTGGGTAAGGACTTAACATCCAAGTTAAGTCTAATGCCTTAATCACTGCAGGATTAACACCTACAGTAAAAGGTATGTTCTGATATGAACACAGACATTAGAGTGTGTTCATGACAATGAACACAGAGGAGGAATTCAGTAATTGGTTTTCACATTTGAAACAAAATAGCAAAACCTCTCAGTAGCATCACTGATGTTTTCCCAAAAGTTCTGAGCATAAAAGTTCATGCAATCCTCTCAAACTCATTGATTTTCCCTTCTCTTGTCCATCAACATTTCAGTAATTCAGTCAGGCATCAAGAAGATTCTTTACTCAATAATTTGTCCAATATAAATAACAAACTGAAGGTATGGAGAGATGCATTTGGTCATCCATGAATAGCTGAGTCTGTCATGTTCCCATACAGCTTGCTTCACACAGTTTATAAATTGTTGCACACAAGTTTTCCTTCCAAGGGATGAAAAAAGAGAAATATTACCAAGATGAAGTGGTTTTCTACAACCATTTCACTCAAGTACATGAAATCCAGTTTGACAAGACTTGGAAGAATCCTGTTCTATGCCCTTTGATTCCCCCCCCCCTTTGAGCTATTAAAAAAACCTAAGTGGAAATCTGGGATTGCCTTTTTGCCTGGAACGACCTGTCACTATCTCAGATGGCTGAGGTGAGGTAGGCACGGATGTCTCCGTTGCCCTCAGCCAGTTCAGAGCTCCCTGCCTCAGCCAGGCAGCACTGTCCTCTGAGGACTTTCTTCAAGCATATTCGTGACTGGGTGGAGTGGGACTGGACCACATGCTTTTATCACTGAAGCTTTTAAAGCTAATTTCTCCATGATCCCCTGGCAGGGGTTAGGGGAAGAAATATCTAAATACATAAAGTTAAAAAACTCTGGTATGCTAGGATACAAAGTTTGAAGACTAACATTTTTTTTAAAGCTTAAAAGTTATTATTTGACTACGTGATTTTTCTCTCAAATAGTTTGCTCAGATGTCCTTCTTGGTATCTGAGGCATGTTTGTATTGTATACTCACTTTCCGTGTCCAAGATCATGACTTGGTCGTGGCCTATGTCCACATAAGACATGACTGGGGTGTTCACCCTTCTCTCCATCCCCCAGTGGTGAGTTTTCCATGAAAAAAAATGGGCCATGGGAGCTGGTCAGAAACTATGCCATGATGCAACAGATCCCCAGTCCAAATGATGGAGGCACCAAGACTACATGGCACTTGCTGCATTGCTTCTCTCCTGCTCACACAGGAAAGCAACTCAGTTTACTTTCTACTGCTACCCATGACTATATGTGCTTAAATTAATTTAACACTGCCATACTGGTCTATAAAATTCCCTGATGTCCCCAGATGTCTCTCCTTTTTTTAAGATTAGTGCCTTCACTTTTTTACTATAATTTTGTACATTCACACTACCTCCTCTTCAGTAATTCTTGAATCCTTTGGTAATATAATGCCTTGGACCTGCCCTACACATGCAGATACATGGCCTTATGAAGCAGGACGTAGGCATATGACCCTCACTGTCCCTCTCCAACTGTTAAGTTGGGCTATTCTGGCAGTAGCTTCATTTCAAAAGAGCGACTGCTGAATCTTCTGCAGTAGATGGCTAAATGAGCAGTGAAAGTAGATAATCATGAGCAGCCTGGAGGCTGAAGTGTTTCTGTAACTTTTCCTTTGGAGAATGAGTAGAGAATGAATACATCAGTTTCCTTCAGCATTATTCCCAAGGATGGGAAAATGGATAAGATCCCTTTAGATTAAATTGTTCAGTGTGAACAGTTTACTCAACCGTGCACAATTATGTCTGGCAACATTTTGGAGAAACTTAGTCTCTGCTGTTCCTTTCATTGTACTTCACTTTCCAATCTATCATATACCGAAAGGAGGAAGAAAGGAGACAGACAAGACACTTTTCAAAAATGTTTTTCAAATCAGCATACGGAACAGCAATCTTGAAAAGAATTATTTTATTCCAAAGCAATAGGGTATCTAGCCTTGAAGGAAAGAGAAAGTTTAAAACCAAGTAGAGATAGTATACCTTCCCTCTAGCACCTTACAGAACATGAGAAAGGACTGTGTGAACACTAATATAGTGCCTCATTGTAATAATTTCAAGTTTCTTATTGCTGAGGATTTTCTAGTGATGTTGGCAGGCGTTCTGGTGCAGGTTTGACAGAGAACATGGAGGGTACCCTGGAGTCCTTATGAGTGAGCTGAGGATAAGCTGTAAGTTTAGGAAGAAACAGCAGTTTTGTCAGCTTCTTTCTCTACTGAAGCCTGTACATGCTCCTGGGACCCCATCCTCTATCTTCTTCAGGATGTGGGACACTCAGTCTCACATCTGCACTGTTTTCTGCCTTTCTGCTTCTACAAGGAGGGTTTTCCCCATCATTCAGGCCTTCTGGGAAAAAAAAAAAAAGAAGGACCAAGAAAGTGGAGAAGAAAGTTATTTCCTTTGATACTTGTTACCTGCAGCAGGACTAAGAGAAGAGAGCCTAAAACAGATGATCCAGCCCCTGATCTTCACTTGAAGGATGCTGACCTAACTATACTGAAGTCATCCACATGCTAAACTGCATGGACTTACATCTGCATACCCAGTAACTGAATCCTGAAGCCTGGAAAGGGCTGATCTGCAGCTGAGCTGTAGATTGTCAAAGATTGAAATGATTTATTCTTTATTTATTGCTTAAATAATAGCATAGCATTTCCACAGCACCATACATATTCAAAGCAGTGTCCAAATAGGAACTGTTTAATTAATTCTTACCATACCCCCTATGAAGTAGTTAAGTAAGTTAATGGGAGTTCACAGGCTCTCAGGATTGATTAGAGCAGGCACGCAAGGAAGTGTTTTGCTCGGGTTGATGATGTGAATGGATGGATGAATGAAGTGGGAGGGAAGGATTTGGCTTTTACAGCTCTCAAGTTTACAAGACAAAGTCTTTAAGGAACTGAAACCATTATCATCAGTATTCAAATGAAACCTGTCTTTTAAGAGTGACTCACATTATATTTGGATTTTTTGATGCCTGTTGAAAGCATAATATTTATTTTTTTATTAGAGTTAGTGCTATTATGTTTTAATGACATTCACATGGCCCTATTCCCAAAAAGAATATGTTGTTTATCACATGGGCAGCAGGGTGTGAGTGATGCTATTAACTATTCTTTCCTTTCTCTTTGGCAGCTTTCAGGCAAAATGATAGCAAAGTTAACTATCACTCAACAGTGGTGATGGGATTTTGAATGAGCTATGACAGTTTAATTGGTGTCTATCGTTAAAATGAAAAAAAAAAGGAAAAATAAAAATAACAATACAAAAAAAAAGGAAGATAAATGATGGTGATGTTGATATAAAATAAGCTTGAAATGAATGAAGGAGAAAAAACAACCCAAAATAAAAGAATAATTTCCCTTCTCACCCTAGATTTTATTCAGTTACAGTCTATTAACTTAGCTTAAGAGCTTAAGAGCATATAAAGGATCCATATAAAAGAGGCAAATAATGAGGCTCCTGAAATGAACAAAATATTGGTGAAAGTAAAGTTAGGTTAAAACATAATTTGACCTATTTTTGGCTGCATTCATGTCCCACTCAGCAGCCAAGAATTATGTGACACTGGCTCCTTCTCTCCAGCTGGACCAAGTGTTGCAGTCAGAACTGTAAGAGTTGGCTATTATTCATGGATATAGGGGGGGAAAAGTGAGTGGGTAAGATGCTTTTAAGAAGAAGCCTGCTGGGAAATATTACATTAGACTTTCTTAAAGAGCTTTTCAGTGTCTGAAACCCATGATGGGAGAAAAGACAGAGGGCAACCTGCAAGATCAGGTTATTTAAAGGATGATCTTTCTTGCTTCCAAACCCTACTCCACAGATTAGTGATCAATTTAACGAACTGCAATATCTGGCTCCTGCTTTTCTCCCCTAGTTTCCTTTTCAAGGAGAAATGTTTCAATGTAGAGGTTACTTAGTAACTCAGAGAACCTCTACAAATAAAAATAATGGAAGGTTGTTTTTATCTATTTGAAGAAATTGCCTGAAGCAAAGCGGTTTTTGTCTTGTTTGAAACTTGTATGCATATTAAATTTCTGACACAACATTCTTTTTTTTTTAATTCAATCCATGCTATTTTCTATTTCTGTTTCTTTTTTCCTTACCTGAATGACACCATTTACAAAAGTCCATTAGCAGACATTTTTTGATAGTCTTTAATTTCCGCTACCTTGGCAAAAAATATCTCTCAAGTTATTTTCACCTCTTGTAGCTTAAAACTGGTGGTTAACACTTTCTGGAGATCTATAGCACAGAAATATCCTCAAAATAAGGATACATAGATGCATTATGCAAATATTTCAATAGGATATTGGTAGACGTGTTGTGGAGTGAGAGCTGAAGTGTAACAGAGCCTTTCCTGTGTCTGATTCTCTGTTGTGTTGGTTACTGAGATGTCTACAAGGCAAAACATGGTTGAAGTGAGGGTAACAGGTGAGGGTAACATTAGAGGGTAACAGGTGAGATGTGCTTTGCACACATGAAAACCACTGCAAAAAGTTCAGGCAAACTGAGAGGTCAACTTTCTTTTCCTTCCCTGAGAGGTGAGTTCGGGCCCATGGAAGATTGAGTCATGTTCTCCACCTTCCCACACAAAAGGACACAGGAAGATCGTTAATCATTAGAAGTGGTTTCACTTAGAAGAAGGAGGGGTGAAATAAAGATCTGCATCCCATTCTAACAGTGTCATAGGACAGGAAATGGGTATACTGTGGGCAAACTTGGCTCCTCTCCAGTACCTATCCAGCTCTGCAGAAGATGTGTTACACACAATGTCGCCTAATTACACTTTTGAATCAGAAAAGTCTGATAGAAAAAGCTATCAATGTCTTGATCGGATCTAAGCACCTGAGATATCTTGGAGTACAATCCGCCCCATCTCAAGTAAATCAGATTAATCCTGTCTAAACCCCGACCATTTTCTCTCCACTGATTATGACAAAAACCTAGGTTATTTACCTCAGAGTATACATAGTGAATATATAACACTTAATTCCCATAGTGGATATAGAATATATAGTGGATCCCACATAGTGGATATATAGGACTTCATTCAATAACCTCCATTCAATCAACTCATAAATTAATTCAATGTAAGTGTCTAGTGCTGCCTGAGATGCCCCAGGGTAGCCAACCTGTCTGGCCCATGGCTGCCACAGGACTTATGAGAGAGACAGACATCAGGTAGGATGGTCTAGGGCATCTCAGTGGTTTACTCCTGGAAACCTATGTGGGAGCTACTAAACTGAGACCCAAGTTCACATGATTTCATAGTCTGATGTTCTTTATGTTCTTCAGTAGTGTTCTGCAGTAACTGTAAACACACCATAGAAACTCAACTCAGCAGTAACTACCTTTCACAACCTAAATGCACACCCTCTCTTTAGGGCAAGATTTCCTTGCCTACACCTAAATACTGATTGTCATTTTAGGCATCACAGGATATCTGCTCAGCCTCCATCAGAAGGGAACAAGTGTCCAAGTCCGGCCTTGGATCTCCCAGCTCCATGTAGGCATTTTGGAGGCTCTTGGACCTTTGAATGACACTGAATGCCTATAGGAGACAACAAAATCTCCCTAGTTACTACAGAGCTCTGAACTCTATTAGCTGTGCAAAATGAAATGAAAAATCATGCTGGAATTCATGATCAGATAATACCTACGTACATATTGAACAATTTTGTAAAATTCATTTTGTTAACGTGAAAAAACTCACCAAAATTTCTCTGACAAAATACTTGGATCATTAAATACATTCTCATCTGGATAAAGGGAAAAAAAAAAAGAACGCAACAACTGGAAGAGCCTAGCTTATAACTGCCAAAGAGAAAAAATAGACAAAGGCACAGAGAAAGATCAGCTCTAGCACTGGTCTGCTGTAAGGAAGTTTTCTTCTTAATTGTTTTCTTTTTCTTTTTCTTTCTAGTTCTCTATTGTTTTTACAGAAATTTACTTTTCCATATTTTACTTTTAATCAACTAAAATCAATCATTATTGTGCCTAGTTTAAGGAACAAAATTAAGAGAGATACAGACCACACAGGTGCAGCCATTATTTGCAAAAGGTGAGGAGCAACACATATGGTTATAACATAAGTATAGAAGCAGTTTCCTAGTACGATTTCATGGATCTGACAAGTGCACTCTACTGTACAGGGCGATGGCAATTTATTTACATACAATACCTGGAAACGCAGGGGCTCAGACTGTATTGCAAATGTGAATATCCTTCTTTATCAAAGTGAAAAAAATAAGGCCAGGCATATATTTGAAGCTTTCAAGTATTTTAATACTATCAGAATTCTCAAGCAAACATCATTGAACTTAAAGTGATTTGAAGATTACCTTTGGCTTTTTTCCACTCGTTAGTTCAGTGAAAGGTTTGTTGCCTGAGCTAAAAAGAGCTCGGTGCCACTGCCAAGCTTTAAGGGCATAACTGTAGAACTGGGCAGAGTATGTTCTGTAAATGTTTCATTTCTGTTTCATTCAAATAAAAGCGAAGAAAACCTTTCCTGCAGACACACAAACATGCATGACACTTTCACATTCTCACTTCCAGTGAGTGGTACTTAATCAAAAATAAGACTTTTCTCTGCCTGATTTGGAACAGAATTTTTCATCCCAAATTACTCCAAATCAGGCAAAGCAGGAATTTGAACTTCAGCCTCTCATGTTCCAGCTAGTACCCAAGCCCAGCATATAGTACATGGCAATGTTACTGACAAAAGCTTCCTCATCTCCCAGTCTATTTCTCATTAAAACCACCATTCTTCTGTCAGCCTCCTCTAGGCTTCAACAGAGGGACATGCTTTCATGATATTTCGTTTAGTTGTAGTGCTAATAAATGAAACACGAAAATAGAAATGTTGCTGTTACTGGACACTGCATTGTGCTTTTTTCAATAGTGGCTCAAAAGCTGCGGTATTTGTCTTTAGGCAGCAGCCACTGCACAATAGAGGGGGCACTAATACCAGTGTATACCTGCACAGAGCTTTGCCAAGCTGGTTTTCAGCTTCAGAGAAATGCTCGTCAGAAATTTATAAATACAGTGACTCCTTGTGCCCAGTCACGTGATAACTGCAACAGAAAACCAACAGTAAATGATCCCAGGAAGATGCATGGAAACTTGCCTGCCCTGTCATAGTGATCTCATGTTTTTCTGGAGTATGTCTCATGCTCCTATGGGATTTAGTAATAATACCAATATTTCAGCCTGTAGCAATAAATGCCAACAAAACAACAACAAAAAACAAGAGGGTATGCCACAGCTTTTCCTAACTTTGTGTAGAGATCATTTGGCTGAGATATGTTAGAACAATAATATATCTGACCGAAACCAAATTCCAATATAAACCAAATTCCTCTGGTCCACTCTAGCACATTGTGATTTATAGCTTTAATGCATCTAAAGCCCTTTTCCACTGTGAATAACGCAAATCTTACACCATGGTGGAATTGTGAGTGAAACTGTTTTATAAGCAAAAATGAATGGATCTAATTTTAGTTATCCAAGATAAAATAAAGTAAATATAATCTCACTGAAGTGTAAAGCCAAAGAGCACCAATTTCTGTCTATGGTGAAAGTATGTAATCTAGTCACCAAACTATACATGACCCAGTCACCATTAGAGGGAAACAAATCACCATTCTGTACTGGTGGCATAGTCAGATGAGTATTGTTCTTTCTAACACTGTAACACCCTTTTAGAAACTGAGATTGTGAAATGTTTTTGCTCATAATGACTATTCTGAGGCTGAACAGTTTTTCCAACTACACCCTCAGTATAATTTTAAGAAAACAGTAGAAAATAGTCTTATCCTAAAGTCCCCCCTGCTAGATCAGTATGATACACTCTTTTCAGACACATTGCAGCATGACAAACTTATATTTTGTAGAGCACTGTTATTTCAAATGAGTATTGTCTTACTTTGGGATACATAAAATGAAAAGGTAACTTAAGAGAGTCAGAAATTTATTTCATCAGTCAAAGGCTAACTATAGATTATAGAAAGAAACCTATCTCTTCAGTTTCTTCTTTTTCTGATGAAGACTGTCTATGCATATTACTTATAACCAGTAAGTCTGGGTAGTTTAGAACACTTACTGATTTATAATGGTTATAAATGACTCAATTTCCTTTAAAATGTATGACACATCCAGAGGTAAACAACCTCTCTGGCAAACCTAAAAGAGAAATGCAAAACCTGCTTATATTTCCAGCCTCAAAGAAGACACCTTTATAGAGGCAATGACTTTATGTGGGCAATGTCTTGCCAAGTCAAGATCTCCTGACAGAATCCCACCAATATATTAGCATTTGACCTACAACTTTATTTAGTATTTACTTTATATTATTTGATTAATAATCTGGCAGAAGTAAATTGGCTTCCAGAAGTACATTACTAGCCTTTACTGAAACCAAGATCATCTGAGAGGTAAAATGTTTTTCTCTGAAAGAAAAAAAAAAAGATTAAATAACCTTACTGTTTACCTCCCTGGAGGTAAATAATGATTTTCACAGCATTCAGTAGAGAGGGATTGATGGTTGGCACTTAGAGAAGAAGCAGGAGCAATTTTTGTCTGACTAAGGACTATAAAGTCATTTAAACATTAAAGGTAATTATCATGGTACTTCCCTTGCTGAGTGAAAACCATCACTATATTTAATACACAGAGGAAAGGAATGCGTCCCAAATGTTATTTACAATAAATATTTAGTTATTGATTGCCTTCAGAAAACAAAAAAGCCAACAACAACAAAAAAACAAAACTAGAAATGAATGAGCTTGCTGAGCTCACTTACAGTAAGTTGTGTTTTCTTTTCCCTGACCAGAAATCGTGTCCATTAAAACAACAGCATAGAAGTGTGCTTTAAGTATTGGACTGTAGCCAAAACATGGCATCATTCCTGTAGCAGCCTGTGTCCTTTTCTTAAAAAGCATTTTTAGAAGCGCTATCACTTCTAAGATCATAAAAACTGAAGTTAGACATTCTTGAACTCTGTCAATCAAAAATATTAAGCAAGAGAGAAATTAGTAGAAAAATATATCTGACTAATAAGGAAGAGCTATGGATGTTGTCTATCTGGACTTCTGTAAGGCATTTGACACGGCCCCCTCAATATCCTTTGCTCTAAATCGGAGAGATGGATTTGATGGATGGACTGTTCAGTGGATGAGGAATTGGCTGGATGGTGGCATCCAGAGGGTAGTGGTCAACGACTCAATGTCCAGGTGGAGATCAGTGACAAGTGGTGTCCCCAGGGGTCCGTACTGGGACCAGTGCTGTTTAATACCTTCATCAGTGGCATAGGCAGTGGGATTGAGTGCACCCTCAGCAAGTTTGCAGATGACACCAAGCCAAGAGGTGAGGTTGACATGTCTGAGGGATGAGATGCCATCCAGAGGGACCTGGAGAAGCTGGAGAAGTGGGCCCATGTGAAACTCATGAGGTTCAACAAGGCGAAGTGCAAGGTGCTGCACCTGGGTCGGGTCAACCCCCAGTACCAATACAGGCAGGGGGATGAAGGAATTGAGAGCAGCTCTGCTGAGAAGACTTTCTGGTACTTGTAGATGAAAAGCTGGACATGAGCCGGCAATGTGTACTGGCAGCCCAGAAGGCCAACCGTACCCTGGGCTGCATCAAAAGACACATGGCCAGCAGGTCGAGGGAGGTGATTCTGCCCCTCTACTCCGCTCTGGTGAGACCCCACCTGGAGTCCTGTGTCCAGCTCTGGAGTCCCCAGTACAGAAAATACATGAAACTGTTGGAGTGGGTCCAGAAGATGCCACAAAAATTATCAGAGGGACAAACACCTCCCCTATTTCTTCATCATGATGAATTCTTCATCAGATTTTCATCTCCTGCTTACTAACTGAATGTGAACCCTTATAATCTGGACTTATTTAACTGATCCTGTTTTACCTCTAGATGTCTTAATACAAGAGCACGCATCATAGGAATGGGTGAGAGTCACCATGGGTGAGAGCGAGAATAGCCCCGGATCTGAGTTCTGCTTGGTGT
>NW_009259798.1:194596-223380 GCF_000687185.1 Egretta garzetta
CTCCATCTATTTTCACTTCAGGGGATTTTCTGAACCAAACATGGTTTCTATCTTCTTTGTAACTTCAACAGATTTTTTTCCATCTTTTTTTTTTTTTGTGTCTATCCCATTTTCCCCTTATTCCCAGCAAATGTTTAACATTTACATGGTCTTTTGTCAGTGATTTCCCAAGGTCTGCTACCCACTGCATGAATTAAAAACAACTTAAGGACATCTAACTGTTTAAGCTCACTTGATCCGTCTTGCACAATAGAAATACACAAAGCAAATATTGTTTCCTGAGGTAGATTTACCACAGGAGTAAGTGTGGCACTAATTGATTTCTTTTGTAACGGTCATAGGTGAAACCAGCATCTACTTCCTAGTAGTCTCATATCTGTATTCTCTGTAAATTCTCTTTTAATCCCATTAAATATATATACGTGTACATGTATATGTGTGTATGTAGATATGTCTCTCCATTAAAACTAAAAGCAGTTCCAGAGAACCAGCAGTTACAGTATGTATATGGTTTACAAAGTGTACTTATACTACATCCATCATTACAACATCATGATCGGTAGTGCAGAATGAAATTTGGTGGTTTACCATATCAGTGAAAATATGTGCAGTCCAAAAATGCTCTGTGTACATGTGTATGTGTGTATGTAGATATGTATCTCCATTAAAACCAAAAGCAGTTCCAGAGACCCAGCAGTTACAGTATGTATATGGTTTAAAAGTGTACTTATACTACATCCGTCATTACAACATCATGATCAGTAGTGCAGAATGAAATTTGGTGGTTTACCGTATCAGTGAAAATATGTGCAGTCCAAAAATGCTCTTTATTGTACCTCACCATTAAAAATTCTGAGATACCATTTGAAAAGAAATGTGCCTAGCAGTACTATTTTTATTATAAATCTTCTTTTTCTTCCAAATTTCATTATTCTGCATTTCTCCTGCTCAAGCCGAGGAAGGATAAAATGACATGAGGAAAGCAGCCCAGTGCATGTTAAAGTGCTCCTGATGCTTTTGTTTACTGTTGTAAAAGCATGAAACTGTGACCATGAGATTAAAAAACAAAATAATCCATTTCACTTTTCAAAATGGTGACTTTTCCATCCGCTTTTTGTCCCTGCTTTCCTAGTGTCACCTCAAAGGAATTCAGTGAGCTGCAGTGGATTACTACAGATTTATGCCTATATAAACAATAGCTGTATCTGCCCCTTGGCTTCATTGACACTAGGAATCACGGGGGCTAATCCATGTTGTTACGTGGTGGCTGATGTTTATCTGTGTCAAGTACTAGTCACAGATAACAAAGGAACTGCTCAGCAGTTTGTCAGTGGTTGCATTATTTGTTCATACCTGTTCACCTTTCCAGCTTCACTTTGCCTGCTGAAAGGAGTTGACATGGGTTTTGCATACCTTGAGCTGAGCAACTCTTTTCTTCTCTGGTGCAAACTCTTTGAAATCAGGCTAGGCTTGATAGAGGATATATTGTACCTCTTTAGGACTGGTATGTAATTTTTTCTTTTGTGCATTGTACTGGGGTGAAAACAAAAGAATTTTCATGCTTTCTGTATTCAGACAATTCTCCCATTGGCTTTTGCAGGTTTCTCTGGCAAGCCTTGTATATGACTTAATATACCAAGCAGTATTTTTTTGCTTATATTGAGTATCATCAGTGGATATCATAAAACCCATAGAAGCAAGTTCTACATTAATATTTAAAGCTTTTATGCCTTTTTCATTTGTGTCTAGAGTGCTATGTCCAGAAATTGGTCTTGCACATGCAGCTTATAAAACAACTTCTGCAAGACTCTCTTTTTCAATGGTGAAATTATCAGCCCAGGATACTGCTTGGAGGTTTTGCTAACAGCATTAAAGAATGGAATCAATACCACAGATGACCAGTGTTTATGTAGCTTATTTTGTGAAAAGACAAAAAAATTGTGAAGCTATTCTTTACAGTTCTGGATTTCTCAGGATCCAGGATGTTGCTCCAGGCTGGAGAAATATATTCAATGTTGAAATTGAAAAGATCCCCCAAAAGATGCCTGTTCCAAGTCTATTTGAAAAAAAAAATCTGCCCATATTTCTGAGTTTTGTTTCAAATCCAAAACTGAGACAGGTTGTTCCCAAGGCTCACAGGTGTGTGCAGATAAACCTCGAATTAATTCAAAGAGCCCTAACTCAATGAAAACTAGTATTGTTTGGGGTGAACTGTGCAAAAATACATTCCTTTAATTTGTTAAAGGAGCAAAAGATTCAGCATAAAACATTATTTAGTATGAATCTAAGAAATACCTGAAGGTATAGGGGAATCCACTTGCTGTATCTGAATTTCTATATTCAAGATAAATGCTTTCCTTTTCTAGGGATGTGATACAAAGTCCATTGAAGCTGGTGGAATTTGCATCAGATCCTATTAAAAAAACAATACCAAAATAGAAGAAAAGGAGAAATGTTTTGCATACCAAAGTATCAGTCTTAACTAATAAAACATAACATGACTTGTTCAATCTTGTATTTTTTCCCCTTCAAATTTCTCTATCCCACTCCATATGCAATGTGCAATTATCACTTGGGCACCTACAATTACATGTTTCGTGGTATCTGTCATGTTCAAACATGCAGGTCTTCAGGTTGCTATTTAGTCATGCAAACTTTGACTCAGCAAAGTCCTAAAGCCCTTACACCCTTGCTTATTTCCTTGAATTTGGACTTAAGCACTTTTCTAATTCAGGACCTCCTTTTGGCTTATTTGCCCTATTGTATCTGCTGACATGTATTTAAATAGCTGTAGGACAAGCACAATGTGAATTAGACGCTGTGCTGATGTAGAGCAAGTCAGTTTACGTTCACTGACTTTTTTGCAGAGATTAAATGTTTTGTTGCTGTCATAGCAATCTGTACTGATCATTTTGGGTGAATAAGAAGGTCTAAATGCTACCACTGGTAAGTAAAGTTTTACCAAGGAGGACCCATTGGAAGCAGGCTTGCTGAAGTCATACAGGGATAAATGTCCTCCTCTGCTAGAACAAACAGAAATAATCATCAGCTAGAAAAAAAAATAGGGAAAAAAAAAAGAAATTGAATTAGTTACAACTCATCAAACTATAAAATGAAAGTTCCAACAATTTTATTGTGAAGTCCTTGACTACAAATGTAAGATAAAACAAGACTGTGAGGAGAAATAAATCACTATATAAAGTCAGAGCACAGGGATTTAGAATTTCAAAGGTTTTAAAAATGAATGTTCTCTGTCAAAATACCTGGCCAAAATGAATAGGAGGAGCTAGAATTTTCACTAATGAAAATCAGACTTCCTGATGGTTTAAGTAACACAAAGGGTGAGTAAATTCCCCAAAGTCACTCATCTACACAGTAAAATCTAATTAGTACAGGGAAACATAGTATCAACATTTTAGGAGTTCTTCTTCAGTAGCTAGTCTGAGCTCATGTTCAGCTGTGTACAAATGTAAGCAGTATCACACAAAAATGGCAAGGGTGTTCAATTCCCGTCAGCTGCCTAAAATGCAATGGAATTGGAGTCACTAGGTGCTCATTTTGTTGCACTCACCATCTCTTTTGGACCTATTTTCAAAGATTAAAGATTATTTTTATTACTTTTCCAGAAATTGGTGGTTGCCTAGAGAGCAGTGATCATAATCTCATTATATCAATCTCAGAAGACGATAGGCCCACCTAGCAAGATATACTTGATTTTCCAAAAGAGCTAGTGACCAGTAGCTGAGAGAAATTAAATTGTCTAAAACTGCCTACTGTCCATAATATGCCTGAGATGAAATTCTGTAAATAATTCTTTCCAAGACATAAATAAAGATACTTCAATTAACCAGCAAAGGGAGATTTAAGCAATTAAATTATTCAGACATTTACAAAGGTAACCATGGGTATCCTCACTGCCCCTATAATTGTCCTTTTAAAATAGGTAATGAATGCCTACGTAAGCAAACAGCCAGCATCTGGAATGGTTGATAATTATGTCTGCGTGTTTTGAAACACAGAATCGTCTGCTTAGAAACTTTTCTCAGAGTATCACACAGAGAAGGCAATTAAAAAGTTCAAAATTAAGGTGAAAAACAAAGTACAAATGTCCTTTTTCAAAACTTATATCATACTATAATGTTTCTACATAAACTCCTTTACATTATGTGAATCTGCATGCCTGTAAACCTGCAAGTAAAAGTTTTTAATAGCCCTTTTCAAAACCAAATCAGCTAAGTCATGGGGCCATTGTAAACCTCGATCCCTTCTGATAAACATAATTTCAGAATTTTAATAACATTGTGTCAGTCTAATTTTTTCTACAGATGTCAATTCCCATTGCTCAAAGATTGTCTCCCATTTCAAATTATTCTTTTGTAGTCATTAAGTTGTTCTTTTCTTTTTTTTAAAACATGATACCACATGTAATACACATGTCTATTTATAAACTGATAAATTAGTTCTTCTTAGTATTTGCAGACCAATATTTTGATGAAACTGTGCCAACACAAGGCAAGTATAGGTTTGGGGTTTTGTGTTTTCTTTTTTAACGGGTAGATCAGCAACGAAGATACAGGCAACATTCTCTAGGAAGTGCTGAAATGACAGTCTATAGCTAATAATCAGCATGGTCAAAATCCTAAAGCAGGCATTGTTTTCCTTCATTTCTCTGAATAGAGAAAGGTCAGTGAAATTAAGTGCAAATGTAATGATTTGGCTCTTACATAATGAGTTACAGGTTTCCTTTTGATCTGAAAACAGGGACTCCTAGATTTAGCAATTACTGATCAGTAATGCAGACCCATTATATACTTCTCAGGCTGTAGCTGAAAGGTCAAATCGCGGTCCATTACATACCATCTGCTTCTCGGTAGAGCTCTTCCATTGCTGTCGCAGGAGCGGTTCTGTTTAAAAACAAGTGGGCCTTTAGATCCTGATCAGACATATCTAAGTCTGCATATTCTGAATGTAACCACATCGGTACATATTTCAACAGTTTTCTGAAGACTTTTTCCGGATTTTTATCAACATAAATAAAAAGAATTTTCAGCCTATCGACTCCTGCTTTATTTTACCCATTCAAATATTATAAATTAGGCATAACAGATCAACATCCACTTCTTTTGGGAAAAGAAAGATCTAACATGTGAACACCCTGATTTCTTATATCATATCCCAGATTCTCAGCTGAGGTGGATTGATAAAACTCAGCTGAAATCAGAGGAACTTGGGCAATTAACATAACTAAGCATCTGGTTCCTGGTCTCCACCTTCAAAGTTTGTTGGTTTTTTTTTTCCCTATCTGATAATGAGCTGACATTCATTTTCTCTGTCTTGACAGGTCGCAAGCGCTCATGTAAATGACTTGTGTGTAAACACACCTGACTCTGTATTGGTGCAGAACACTCAGGGCCATTTGCAACAGGGAAAGAAAGAGAGCGAGAAAGGGGACGTAAATACTAAAATGCTGGCTGATCTTGTTCAGTGATTGATAGCTCTGCTTTGATAGGTACGGTGGGAACTGTCAGAGTGGCCTGAGCAGAACGCAGCTGCTGGCTCTGCACTCCTCGAGCAGCCTCTCCCGCTGCCCTTCAGGCGAGCCAGGTGGCTGTGGATCTTTGCCGGTATCTTTGCTGGAACTCACCGACTCCGGCTTCAGGTGTGGGCCAGTCTTGCAAACCTTCTCAAGGGGCATATATGATTAGCTCTGAGAAACTCTGCAAAACAACATCTGAAAAATTATGCCTGCCATAAGCGTTTGGTGTTTAAAAAGAGAAAGGTGGGGAAAAGCAGCACAAAACAACAGCAAACCCAAAACAAAACAAGCTGTTAGGGAAGAAGTGTTTAGGAAAGCTTGGCTGTAATTGTGCAGGTGCAGAGGTTGGGAAGATGCCAGGTCATGCTGATGCCATAGGTTTTGCATTCACATTTGTCAGGATTGAGAAGTTTCTGAGGTAAAAAAAACAAAACCAAACCCAATGATTTTAATATCAGTCAGTTGGCAATGAGTTTCAAAGTTGAGAGCAAAATTTTTCGTGTAGAGCACTGTCCCTGAAACCCCACCCCAGCAGAAAGGAGACTTGAAGGTTGGAGTCCTTCCTTTTTCATTTGTGTGGTGTCAGACAGATGGGTGGTATGACTTCTGAACACAAGAAAGCAGACATTATATTGTGCCAGTAGCAGAAAGGGATTTTCAAAATACTTTTCGGAAATAAGAGAGGCATAAACCAACTTCAGACAGGGGAGAAACTCTTTCTAACTTTGGTGGAGTAGGTCTGAGACCCTAGGGAATTAACACTGAAACCTGAAGTCCCCACAGCATGAACACCTGTGTCTTCATCTCTATACAGTATCAAGCAGGCATCCAGAATCTTTTGTTTTGTTCATTTGGTGCAGCCAAAGAGAGGTACGGTTTGGGCCCTCAGGAGAAAGTCTATCTGTAGGAAACAAACCCAGCTGGAAAGGGTTGTACCAACAGGGTGGTTAAACCACCCTTATCTGAAAAAGGACACAAAGGGGGACAGCCACATTATCACATACACGGGTAATTAATTTGTAGAATTATTGTGGATCTTGAAATGAAAGAGACTTCAGAGAAGTTCATAGAAGCTTTTTAAGCCAGAACGTATGCAGAATGAGAAGGATATTTGCAGGCATTTATGTAACTTGATTTTAAGCTTGTTTTCCTCCCTAGCTGGGCAGACTAAAGCTTTGGAGACATCTAAAAGTCAAAGCCTTTTTTTTCATTCCGTGATGAAAAATGGGCATTTTCTCTGGTTCAGAACAAGTAGTCATTGTTTTGTTATTTACTAATAGAAAAGGGATTTTATATATTTATTTGTAATTCTTACTACTTACCTTCACAACGAGTGATTTAAAATAAAACCATAGTTCAGGAAGTAGGGCATCTGCAGCATCCAAGTTTAAGACTTAGGGTCACAAGTTACATGTGAAGATGAAACCTGCCAGACTCCCTGCACTTTCTGCTTTCATTTATGGCAGCTGCAAACCAAAGTGCCTATAATGGTGCAGAAAAAGATTCTTTTCAGATCTTACCCACTACAGTAAATAGCTGATTCATCAAATATGGCTTTTGGGCTAGTGAAAAAATCTAATTTTGAAAATGCTTTGATATTTGCTCTAATATTGTGCAGAGGCTTCACTGCAGTTTAACGTAATTATTTACTGATGCAACCTGTCTACTGGCCTCCTACCAGGATACAGTTTCTGTTGTCCTGTCCTCATCGTGAAGAGCATGGGTTTGTTTGCTATGATGTTGAATACTCACCCCTGGCTCTGAGGAGAGGTAACAGAAAAGGATTTCTCCTTCTAGCTAAACTGCTTAGTGTAGAGACAGACAGAGGAAGCTTAATGTCTCAGGGAGCAACCTTGTTATCTTCCACAGTCCTGCCATTTGCAGTAGTGCCTGCACTGAATCCTTTACCTCACACGCTTAACAGAGCAACTGAAGTGCTGCCTAGACGTGTATCCCACAAGAAATTGAGACACAGCACTTAGAAAGCAGCAAAGTACCTGCAGACTAGGAGAATGAGATTGCTTCTCTGTGGTACAAGCAAACAGAGAGCATGTGTAGGATTCATCCTACTTTATACATGAGAAAGACTCACATCAGATAGGAGACCAAATTTAAGATATCTAAAAGTATGCAAAGACACTGAAAAGTAAGTATCCGTATGGAGGTATGCTAGAAATCTGAGCTCCCATTATAATCCAAGGCAAACGAGGCAATGCGGTCAATGCAGCCTAGAGAGTGGCTTGGTTCACCCCACAGCAGACGCCGACAGCATGATTCAGTTGCTCACAAACAGGCTTCCACTGCAATTTGAAATGTCCTAGTTTATCTCTGCATGGGGATTAGCAAGCAGGAGACAAAAGATCCAGGGGAGACATGCTCTTCTGAGGACGGCTGGAGGAGAGGCAGGGTACTCCACACCAGGAGCACCCCTGTTTAGCCACCTGAACCCCACGGCTGGTCAGCCAAATCACTCATCCACCTCCACAGACTATTTTGGGAGCTCAGATTCCTAGCACATCTGTGGACACTCACATAAAGACATTTATACTAATCCCAGGCTGGGTCGCAGCACACGTCTGTAGCTGACAGATCACAAGGCAAAGCCAGAGCACAGTCTCAGGTTTCTGGAGCCTGTCCAAAGTTCCCCCTAAGGCTGCCACTCGGGGAGGCCTTGGGAGCTGGAGTGGGGACATTTTGTGTTCCCCATCGCTGCTCAGCAGAGCTGTTCCCCTAGGTGTTGTTCCAACAAGTCTGTAGCAAACAGAAAGAAGAGGGATAATGTGCACAGAGCAAGGTGCTAACATGCCACCTAGCAAGTGATGAAACAGTCTTGGGAAAGACAAGCAAAGAATGACTTAGAATGCAGCTGAGGAAATCTATCATGTGTTTGCTTTCGTAAAAGTGGGGAGACACATCTCTCGGTGACAGAAGTCTGAAATCCTTTATATCAGCATTCAGGGATGTAAAGGACCTCATAGCTCTGTCTGGGTGCTGGGCAGGCTGGGGCTGCCTGGGGTGGGGATTGCGAGGGTTCCTCATGGAGGGGGCGGCAGGGCAGGGCCTGGCAGCCAGGGCCCGTCTCACTGCCCCAGCCAGGAGCAGGGCAGCTGGGGGTACCGGGGGCAGTCCCAACCCCGGCACCTCCCTGGGGATGGGCCGAGGCCCGGCTGGGATGTAAGCCCAGAGGTGGGAGAAGCTCAGCAACACCGGTGGGTGGGCAGGGCACGGCTGTGGTGAGCTGGAGACTGGCCCTGCCATGGTGTCTCTGGGACAGGGACTGATGGCCCCAGGGGCAGATATGGGGTCCCGGGCTGTGTACAGGGTGAGGCGAGCCCCAGGGTGGGTGGTCAGGGCCATTGCAGCCTGGAAGTGCCCTCAGAGCCCTGATGGACTCCCCTGAATCTGAATATTCAAATGGCATTGCTTGTCTGCATTAAAATGCAGAACCGAATTCATACTCTTTTGACACAGGTTTTATTCACAGGATGACTGTCCACAGAATCAACCTATTATTGTAAGTCTACCTAAAAAGCAGTGGGTTTACTTCAGTTTCTTGTGGAGGGCTGAGGAAAACAAGGCACAGCTTCCTTCTTCATGTAAAGTCCTTGTCGTCTGGCCGTAAGATGGCTGTACACATCTGGGAGACAGAGAAATCACAAAAATGGAAACTTCCACTGTTAGGATGATAAATAAATGGAGCAGAGTGGCCTAGGGATGTTTTATTTCTACTAATTACTTCCCAAGTTTTTATTTTCAGAAAATGGAGGAAGGCAAGATCAAAACAAAGAGGATTTTTCACACAGAGTGCCATTAATAGACTGCAGAACTCATGGCAAAAGCGTACTGAAACAGCCAAAATGCAACAATATTTGAGGAAGACTGGACATTTATTTTTGTGGATAACATTTAGCGTATTATATGCTCTCCTTAAAATTACATGTTGGCTCACACTAACACAAAGGGTGCTGGAATCAGATGAAGGCAGGCATGAGAAGTAAGTCTGAGCAGGTTATCTCAGAGCTTCTCATTCTTGCTTCAAAACACTTGGTAATTCAAGGGAGAACAAGGTGACATCTACTTTGTGGGAGATGGTTTGGTCATAGGAGATAAAAAATTTAAGTTTGCAGTCATTTTTTTTACCAAGGCCTAACTACTACAGTGGTCAGTGAGGAGCTCTTCTTTAACTAAAACCTAGTAGTTATTCAGGTTTTCATTCAGTGTGTAGTTGATTTTTATTATAAACAGTTTTGTATGAGTATGTAAGGTCTTCTTTTTGTTACTCTGCACTCCTGCTTACATTTCTTTCCTGCTTTCTGCTTTTTGCCAAGATAATACATCAGACTGATATCTTAATGCAATGCACAGAATAGAGTCTTACAGATTTAATAACAGACAGCTTGTATCTTTATCTTTGTAGTTCAGTTACTTGTTTAATAATGTTGTCCGGTTTGTGCAATTAACCTTCAGTGTGTCCAGCAAGGCTCCAATATTTCCTGGAATGTGAAAAATGAAGTGTAACTGGTGGTCTAGAGACCTCCAAGACATGTTACACAATTTCCTTTCATCAGAGTTATCAATTTACCTTTAGCCGTAAGTCATAATTGCAAGACACAAAAGCTAATTGTGTGGTGCCGACAGTTCCAACTTTTTTAATGAGGTCCTGGTATATCTGTATCTGTTATATAATTTGTTTCTTTACATTTACTTTAATCTTGCATGCAGTTATGCAGATATTTATATCACACAGCATCTACCTTACCAATCTTTAAAAAGACATTGAAAAGTCTTAGAAAACAAAACAAATCTGATGTTTATGGAGTACTGTATAAATCTTTTCTAACCAAGAAACACAGAAAAAAGATGAGTTTGAGAGTGTGGTCTATATCCTAATTTGATTTTCTCCACATTGAAAAGAACAATATGCGTATATCTTTTCAAGGCTTCCAAGTAATCAGGAAAATGATGGCTTTGTGTGCAATAATACTTTGCAAACATATTCTTCTTAAAGCCACTGTTTGAAAGGTGCCTTCAAACAATACTGGTTTATCCTAAACGACCCCGCGATTCAACAGGCTGGTCTGTTTTCCAGACATGGCTGGCATCAGAAGAAGCTACAAAATATCCTGCAGCAAGGTCTTGTGGGACCACCACCTTCCATGGACATCTCCTCTTCTTATCTAGTAATTAATGGTCATATCATCAACCATAATCCTGGCCTCAGTTATTGATAATTAAATAGGGAAATGATAAAAGGATGCTTTAACAGATGTCTCCTGGTTTGAATGCACAAAACCGAGACCAAAAAAAATCTTACTTTTCTAGAACTTTCAACGTAACATTGTTCATAGATACTAAATTGCATGTGGGGAAGGATATCAACATTTTATTTGATGCTTTTCAGACATTTTTAAACTCTCTGAGAGATTAAAATACAGACAACACAGTTATAACAACATTTATTAGTACAGTTCCTGGGAAAACATCTATTTCCATATCCAGCACCTCACATTCTGTGGCAGAAAAGAAATTGTGGTAAACACAGGCTGCTCTTGTTACTTGAAAATCACATACCTCTTCCCGATCTCTTACAAGCTGTTAGCTACAGCTGGCCATGATAACAAGCCCTTAAAAATCACAATGCCCTTTAACATCTAAATTGCCATTGCAACATTCCTACTAAATGCTCAGCATGACCGGTGATGTTTTAGAAGCATGCACACAGCTGGTGCCAAATAAAACAAAAAAGTAGTAATTTGTAAAGTTCATGTCCTAGTCCAAATAGTCAGATAAAATGTTCTACAAGGACTTAATCCTATGGAACAAATGGTTGCAATTAGTTTTTGGGGGGATTATTTTTAAATGTTTCCATTTTATTTAGTGCTGTTTTAAATATCTCTTTATTTTTGTATTTAGCTGGACATGTTTCAAAAGCCATTTGTTATGACCCCCCGTTCTGTGGCAATTCTTTTGTCTAGTGTATTAGTGGAATAGCACTGTCTAAAAGTGATGTAAAACAGATCGGTTCAGCCAGAAAGCAAGGCTGCTGAGAGTCATTCTAGTGACCCGAAGAAAATTTGCAAAAGAGCAGTACATTCAGTGTCTATCTAGAACCAAATGAATGGGGAAACCACACTATTTTGTTCACAACTTTACCCTTTCTGTTCCCCTTTCCAAATCCCCCTCAGTATGACTCCATCTATAGACCATTTGAACATGCAGTGGTTTTGGGGTAGCAGGGTTAAACTGAATAATATGTAAAAGATCAGATTTTTTCAATTCAAGCTGTAAAACTTCTGTTCAGTTTATCCTCAGAGTATTTCAATGATGGGATGGTTCACTGCCCAAAGGGCCTGAATTGACTCTTGCACTAAAGGAGAATCCCAATGACCTCAGCTGGACTTTATGAGGGTGCAGGCTACCCAGGGCACGTTCATGATCTTTATACAACTATATAAATCTCTATATTTGGGATGAAGGATATGTCTACTAAAGATCTGGCATTCCCATCCTTTTGGGTAAGGTTCAGAAGCTCATAAAAAAATATTCTCATATTTCTCTGGCTGTTCCCTTCCAAAATGAAAAAAATATTAGAGCCTTCACATCTCAAAAGCAGAAGAAAGAAATAGAATAAAACCAAACAAACAAGAAGGAAGGAAAATCTTCTGGACTTTTTCAATGCGTCTTTCAGAAGTGAAAGGGAGCAAAACACCATTAAAATAATTATTATGAGGTTACCTTCAGCAAGTGGTTAGGTGACACATCATTGACATAGCAGGTTTCATGACAAGATTTTACTTCAATAAACATTATGCAGAAACTGCAGGCTGTAACAGATGAAAAAGAAGAATGTGTTTCCTTAAACACTGTGGCAATCTGTGCAGGGGTCAAATTTGAACACAATCATTCAAAATTGGATACTAATTATACTACCTCTTACTGATTTGAAAAGATGCCCTGATCTTCAAGGTAAGCTGTAAGTAGAGCTAATTAGAAAAATGGAGGTATTTAAATAAAGCAACGTAACCAAATATTTTGCTTTTTAATTCATGGAACTTTTTCAGGTTCCAAAGAAAAAGAACAAAAAACAATCTTATGAAAAAAAATTATTTTCTAATATTGAATCATTTTGATGAAGCAAAAAAGCCCATGAAAAATATTTCAAGAATATAAAGCTTTTTGCCTTTTAGAAATGTCTTTATAAAGGTTGGATTTTAAAACAACTTGAGTTCTAATAAGGATTGTCACATCTTTATTAGTAGAAATCAGATCCTGTGTTTTCACTATGTTCTGTTATCCTTGAGTTGGAAATCAGATTCAGCGAACTGAAGTCAACCTGCATAACGAGTATCACTGCATCAATGGAGTTACCCTCCAAGTAATTATTGTGGCAAAAGGAAAGCACATTACTATAGCCCATATTTGTGACTTTGTATTCAGAGGAGTTTAAGGCACACAACAGAACAGGGATAATTTGTAAGGCTTCCCAGAGAGTACCTGGTTATTCTCAGCATATGTGTATAGAGTTTTCTTTATGCCTTGAAACAGAAAAATACAAAACAAAAAGGGCTAATTAGATTTTTTAATGGCTGATAAATATGTCTCTACACAAATATGTATGATCTATGTGTTTAGTTTCCTGTAATGAGTATTATTTTAAAGAGAAAGAAAACATCAGGCCACTTACATGTCAGGGTAATATGGAGATACATGAGGGTTAGATGAGATCCACAGAATCAAATGTATTTGTTTCAGGTTGTGCTAGAATTAGTTTGGTATATAATCACCTCAGTGCATAACATGGCCTTGTGGTTTTTTGTACTGGATATGCAGTGGGTGTGACTGAGCATTCCACAATTCAGGATAAACCTGATAACTCTTTACCCATGAATCCCTGCTGAAAAGACAGATAGGAATAACAGATTCTCATCTAAATGTCAGTTTTGAATACAGTGACTTGATTTGTGTTGTGTACTTAAAAGAAATAACTTATGTTTGTGGGAAGAAAATTCTTATCCAGCATGTCCAGCTCTTCAAACTCCTACCCCAACACTGCAAGGGGATCATGAAAGTCCAGGACTTCGTGAAAGTTCAGGAGCTGTCAAAGACCATGATTACAACTCTGTTCCAGGTACCCTGTGATCCTGGGCAGTCAGAGGAAACTCGGCACCCAATTTGAATGGGATAACCCAACAAATGAGATGACAATGGTACAGCTTACAATTGCTTGAGACACATTTTCACCAATTATAAGATTACTGGAAGGTATTTCAACAAAACCAGCCAGACCACCTATATGACTTTTACACCAAAACTCTAAAACTCCCTATCCCACTTCTCTAGCACATATACAGCCATATAAGGAGATGACCCTCAATACTGTGTGTTTTAAGCTTAAACTGTAGTACTGTAGTGGTAGTTCAGGGCAAGAAAAGGGTGGAGCCTAGAAGAAAATCTAGTTTTAGTTTCTGGCTCTTACTTACACACACACATTTCTTCCCTTGAGCCCCTCATTTGTAAAATGAGAGTAGCAGAAATCTTCTTGTGAAGTACTTTGAGTCTGTAAATAAGAAGGACTGTAAGAGCTAGGAGCTACTTATTAGGCTCCCAGGCACAACTGTGACTGCAGGCCTATATCTTCAGTTCTCTGGAGTTCTTCCCCTTTAGGGTGTTAACTGGTTGCTTTTTTTTTTTTTTTTTTTTTTTTAGGTTGCAAAAACCCTTTAAGATCATCAAGTCCGACTGTTAACATAACACTGCCATCCCACCATTAAACCACCTAAGCACCTTGTCTGCCCATCTTTTAAATAATTCCAGGGATGGTGACTCAACCACTTCCCTGGACAGCAAATTCAGGCATTCCCAAATTAATGGACTGGGGAAGAAGTCTGATTTCTAGCAAGCTAGACTAGTATTGTTGAAGCATCCTCCTGATCATCACCAAATCCAGGGTATAAGGTTAGGTAAAAGCCTGCACTGCTGCCAGTCCTTGTTCCAGAAATGTTTACTGGTCAGGGTTCCCCTAGCTGCCACCATGACATTTGAAGAAGGGTGCATCTGGTAGTCATTAACTACATATACAGCACTCCATCCTATAAAGAAAAGGATGGCCTCTGCTTCCCTGTTGCCGTAGATAAGTGGGCCATTTGCTGAATGATTTTGCTGTGTTTGAATATGAAAGAAAAAAAGCCTCAGAGACTTTATATTTTCTCTAAGGTTCAAAAGCAATTGGAAAAGAAAGTTAAGAGATTGATGGTTTCATTTAGGTGAAAATCAGTTTGTTAATATCCCATTTAAACTCCAACAGTCATGGTTGCATCTTACATTTAGAAGCTCTTGCCATACTGAGATATTTAATCATGTTCTTATCAGCATTTTGCCTCTCCTGCTCCCCTTCTCTTCATCCTTCCCCACTAAATCTGTGTAATTTTTCACTGTCTCTCATCAAAACTAATCTTGTTTTTTATTTAATAGGAAAGGTGGCAGATATCCACATGGGTGAGATAGTAGTAAGCTCACCTCAAATGAGCTGCAATATGTTCTGCTATATGCAGTTCATGTTTTTTCCCTAAACTTGCAGTCTTTCTAAGGTCACTGAAGTAGGAACCGCCACGTCTATTGGCGTGATAAGTTTCAACAAGTTTTCCAGAAGGCAGCTCCTATACTGATGAACACTCACCGAGAAAAGAATGCTTGTCTGCAAAAGCCATGGCTTTCTGGAGTGATTTGTTTGTGTGGATCCATGACCATGACTGATAACTATAGTGTTTGTGTCCAAATCCATGTGATTATTTTGTTAAGCTACACGGAAGTGTACTTGTTATATAAAGTTCCTCAGGAAATATATATGAATACATGCTTAGTGACATCATTTACCCTAGCTGCTTCATCTCCTGGAAAACAATTCACATCCCCTGCCACCTAATACTTTGGATTCTACTACAATGCAATAGCATTTTGAAGCAAGAATCTTGGGAGATAACCAGTGCTGCTCTGTCTTAAATGCCATGTAGCATGGAAACACTGAATGTGGCCCCTTGGAAACTGCTGGCCAAAAGATTCTTATCTCCCTACCTTGGTTCACATGAGAACCACATGAAGGACCTGAAAAAACCCTGGTTTTTGTTACAACAGTGGCTTGCTTCTGACTTTTTATCACTGAACTTTTTAAAGTAGGGTTCATTCTGTTGTGCCACAGAGGCATTGCAGAAGCATTCTAAACCAAAAAGATCTATTTGCCATTTGCAGTTTTTCTTTGTACAATCTGATGATACTCCAGAGCTCTTATACTCCTCTAAGATATTTTCTAACCTCATTATCTTCTAGTTTAGATCAGTGTTCTGGCCAACTGTCAGATGGCTGTGAATGCTGCTGCTAATGAACTGTAAACTGTCCAGGGAATAAAATGTTGGCTTCACATTTGGTATACAGATTTGGAGATTTTATATATGGGATAAGAAATGGTGCTATATTTCTTTTTTTATCTTTACAGGTGTTAACACTTAAACACATTATCCATAACACACCTGAGACAATTACGTCCTTCCAAGGATATGTTTCAGTCAAAGGAGGAAGAACAGATCATAAGTCACAACACATGAGCACTCTTTCTGAATTCAGCTCAGTTAAAGCTATGACTTCATTTATAATGCATTATAGTGCACCCAGCTGATAAAGGTCTCCTTGAAATTTTGACTTGTACCATGAACTACAATTCCTAAGAAAAACACAGCCTGGGCATAATGCTGCTTGCCTGTGAAGCCCCATTAGTATTAATATTCTTATAGTGGCATAGCTGCAATGAGAATTACCTCAAATTAGGTTGTATCAGAGTGGTTTATAAAGGCTGCATTTTCTTTGTTACTTTACTGTAATGTAAGTCTAAAGTGATGCCAAAAACCTGAATGGTGTTTTATAGCACTTCTGAAGTCAAGTTTTCTGTAACTTGTTACTGTGAAAAGAGCATCACCAGATATGCCTCTTCAGAGCTCTACTATACAAAATACTAATCTACTAGGCCTCCTGTTCATGTGCTGTCAACCTCAATCCTGACGGATTGCACGTTAAGAGACATCTTCATGCAAACAGGATGAAGGGACTAATAGTCAGATTGACAATATGTAATTAACCATAAAATACCTAAATCCTAAACAGCACAGAATTTCAATGACCCCATTACAACATACACAGAGGCACACAACACTCATGTTCCTTTCCGACCAGATTAGTGAAACAGATAACAGTTACAAAGAGAATTTTTTAAATAGACATGATATGTCTTTTTATGTTGAACAAATTTATAATGAGAGTGCTGCCAAATGGAAAGGCATATACTTTTCTTATGTCTGCTAAGGATATAACAGTAAGTAATGGGCTTAAATTTCAGCAAAAAGTTTTAAGTTATTGTATTGGGTTTGCATGGCAAGGTTTTGGTAGCAAGGAGGGCTACAAGGATGGCTTCTATTGGAAGCTGCTAGAAGCTTTCCCTGTGTCTGCTGCTGACCAAGGCCAAGCCAATCAGTAACAGTGGTAGTGCCTCTGTGATAACTTATTTAAGAAGGAAAAAAACCTTCTGTGGAAGAGTATCTGGAGACAGAGAAGTGAGAGCTTGTGAGAGAAAACAACCCTGCAGACACCAAGGTCAGTGCAGAAGGAGGGGGAGGAGGAACTCCAGGCACCAGAGCAGAGATTCCCCTGCAGTCCCTGATGATGGTGAGGCAGGCTGTTCCCCTGCAGCCCATGGAGGTCCACAGTGGAGCAGATCTCCACCTGCAGCCAGGGGGAGGACCCCACACTGGAGCAGGTGGATGCCCGAAGGAGGCTGTGACCCCGTGGGAAGCCAGCACTGGAGCAGGTTCCTAGCAGAACTTGTGACTGTTCCTGAAGGACTGCACCCCGTGGAAAGGATGGACCGATGATGGAGCAGTTTGTGAAAAACTGCAGCCTGTGGGAAGGACCCATGTTGGAGAAGTTTGTGGAGGACTGTGTGCCCTGGGAGGGACCCCAGGCTGGAGTAGGGGCAGAGCATGAGGAGTCCCCCCCCCTGAGGAGGAAGGAGCGGCAAAGACAGCGTGTGATGAACTGACCCCAACCCCCATTCCCCATCCCCCTGCACTGTTTGGAGGGGGGGAGGAGGAGGTAGAGAAAATTGGGAGTGAAGTTAAGCTCGGAAAGAAGGTAGGGGTTGGGGGAAGGTAGTTTAAGATTCAGGTTTTTATCTTCTCCTACTCTGATTTGATTGGTAATAAATTAAACTAATTTCACCAAGTTGAGTCTGTTCTGCCCATGACGGTAACTGGAAAAGTGATCTCTCCCTGTCCTTATCTCGACCCATGAGCCTTTGGATATATTTTTCTCTCCCTTGTCCCACTGAAGTGAGTGATAGACCAGCTTTTGTGGGCACCTGGCATCCAGACAGGGTGAACCCATCACAGTTATCCATTAGGAAGAATTTTACTGTATGGATAGTTAAACATTGGAATAGTTTATTTAGAGAGACTATGGAATCCCCTTTTCTAGAGGCTCTAAGACAGGGCTAACTAAACATCTGTCAAATATGGTTAATATGCATTCATCCTGTCTTTGGCCAGGGGTCACATGGCCTCATGGGATTTAATAGCTAGAAATTTTTTGCTAGTTGAATAGTTTTTGCTAACAATAAAATAGTATATGTTTATCCAAAAATCCACCAATCTCATGTTTTGAATCATCAGATCATCTTGGTATGTACAAGATCTTGGTAGCAAGTGCAGTTTACATCACTTATCCACATCTAGCTAGACATCCATGTTCTTTACCAGAAAGAAATGGCTCCTTCACTTCTTGAAGAAGTGGAACATTGCATTAATGTTTTGTATTGATTTATAACTTTGAGGAAGAATAATCTGAATACAAAACGTGCATGAGGTATTTAACTTCAGCATTCATCCTACTCTGGATGATGACCTATCAATATGCTAACAGATACCAGGCTATTTAAATTAAAAGATAATTTCTAGGCCACATATGGAGCATGGAAATGAGAGATCTTGTTCAAATTCACTAACATTCAATAAATTAATGAGTGCTATGTTAAATAATTAAACTAGTGATTGTTATACTCTAAATCTGTTAATCTGGTCTGGTTTAGATACCTGCTTTAGAATTGCATTGTAGATGTGCCCATTTCTCTCTGATGACTATAAGAGGAATCAGTGAGGATAACATCTGAGAAACCTTCAGGGCGGGCCAACTTAAATTACTTAGTATTTGCCTAGGTCAGAAGCACTTACATGGGTAATTATCACAGCTCAGCTGATACACAGTAGCCTTTTAAGCCACAGTAATAATACAAATACAATACAACAAACAATTCCAAGCCCTAAGGCCTTTACTTTGGATTTAGGGGTAAACTTACCTGGATCTTAGTATGAGCATCTTGTATGATAGCCCATGATTGCCTCCATAAGTACCATTATACTTAAAGCTCCTTTACCTCATTAGAACATACTAAGTAGCTTCAGCAGAAATTATTCAGAACCTAAAAGTCTGTCCTACACCTGCTGATATTACTGTATTAATGGCACGGCTAACATCCGTTACAGATAATTGGGTTTTTGCCTCACCCTTTCCATGCCATGCATTTTTTTGGCATGGGTGCACTTATTTAACCGTGTATGTCCTATATTCTTTTAGTACTGTATGTCTCTACATCAGAAGTAGACTACCTTGCACTTGCCTTGAGATAGGCAAGGTAAATGATACAAAAATTCAGTCTTTAGTTGATCTGGTTCCTGAACTCAGCCAATATCAGTCATAGTAATCCAGGAAAAAAAAATGTTCTGTTTTTTTTTTAAATTTCATGAAGAAGGAAAATTCTTCTGGTCAGAAGCTTTTTTTCTCCCTTTCAAACTCTTCAGGGTCTTTTTTTTCTATATCACCACTTCTAAAACATGCAGTGAGAGAAATCAAATGCAAATATGTAAAGATACATTAAAATTTTAACTGAAGTCAGAACTTAATGAGATGTATATTGTAGAATCTTATACTGCACCTCAGCATGACACAATTGCAGTCAAAGTTGTTCTCTCTTGGAGTTTCGTTGCCTCTTTCACTTTCATATTTTTTCTTCCAGGCAGACAACCAGTTCTTTATGGACGTGTTTTCTTAAGTTTTATATATTACGTCTGCATGCTTGCCTGTTTACTAGATGATAACAAGGAAGAGAGAAGAGGGACCAATAATGGAAAATAACGGTGGAAGGGGGAGGATTATTAAATACTCTTGAACCTCCAGAGGCAACATATTTCTATCGCTACCTCTGGCACCAAAAGTAGTTGGCATGAGAACAACTGTCTCATTTACTCTTCTTTAGTGCAAGGAGACGAAGTTACTGGTAAGATTTGTACTACCCAAGCAAATTTTTAAAAAAAGGATTGTTTCACTAATTGTCATATCTGTACTGCACAGGCTTCTTCCTTATATGCTTTTCAAATTAGCGACACAAAGCATATTAAACTGATTAATTGCTATGTGAATTCAGGATCAAGCTAGTTGAAAACAATGGCTTGCACTTGTATGTCTAAAATTATGGGGCATTGAATAACACTGGTAAAACAAGAACATATTTGTAATCAGTTAGGAATTAGTTAATATCAAAATTTAAATGAATTTGCTATCAAATCAACTTAAATAAAATTTATTACTGTCATCATATGTAATGTTACATCTTTGTATTTTTCTCTTAGATAAACCTTTTGACCTAACTAGGACCTTGGAGTATCCCAGGGAATAGGACCTCCAAAGAAATGTTTGTGCATAATATGGGCAGGACCATCTAACACAATCCCAGAGGTGTGTGATGCCAATCAAGGGAGGGAAATTTGAGACTGTGGGAATGAGGCCATGAGGTGAGATAGTATTTTGATTTAGCAGGAATCACTACATGAATGTGAGGAGTTAAGGTTCCCAGAATACAAGGGCAGTACAAATGCCATCTGTCCTGTTTCTGGGTTGAATCACTTGCATGCAATTTGTTATACACCAGACATACTTTGGGGTATTGTAATAATTATAATATATGGTCTTAGCCGCTCATGGCTTTGTGTGAAGTTGAAACTAAGAAAAAGACATGTGGCACTTAGGGACATGGTTTAGTGGTGGACTTGGCAGTGTTGGGTTTGCAGTTGGACTCAATGATCTTAAAGGTCTTTTCCAACCTAAACAATTCTATGATTCTATGAAATATTATGTTCGCAACTTGAACTCAGGAGATTTTTCCTTTTCTATAGACTCTTTGTATGAGTTACATTATCTTCCTACAAATACTTGTGCCTTTGCTTGACTATCTGCACAGCTATCCACATTGTTCTACTATGCACTATTGTTCTACTGAGTGCATAAAATTAACTGTGGATGTAAAATTTTGCATGGTTAGCATGCATCACCTACTGCAGAATATTAGATCTTCCAATGTAAGAAAGGGACTGATCCTTGCCTTCTCCTTTTTTGAAGTTGTACCCCATTTTGGGTCATTCTAACAGACCATCGGCGTGGAGCTGCAAGAGGAATGTTGTGTGACAGGATGAACATACATGTCCGTGTGTTCTTTGGCTATGATGCAGCACAGCAACTTCTCCAGCTTTGAAGGAGTTTGGGAAAAACTTGGTGTGGAATGGGAGTTAGGAGAGTGTAGGATGCCAGAGCTGTAAGCAGCACTGTGAGGAAATGGCTCATTCGGTGCAGAGCAGCAGAAGACCAAAACCAGATTTTTGCCAGCTGTCCATGCTTCAGTGAGCTGTTGAAGAATGAATGAACAGTGGATAAACTTGCTTTTTCTCCTTGCAGACAGTACTACTACTCTTAGGCCTTATGGATGGTATATTCATCTTGCCTAGCTTTAGAGCTGACAGCACAGATGTCTACAAGTACTCAACGTACCCTCTCTTTATAATTCATAGAGGGCACCTTGGGGTGCAATTGATCTAATTCTAAAGTAGGCATCTAAAATAGGCCAAAAAAATCATGTCTCAGAAGTATAATATCAACCATTTACTGGATTTGAATTTGATCTATCATATCCATGCTCAGTATGCTGCACAATAATTTGTGCATTTATAAGTATCTTCATTGCCTGTGTCATCCTGAGGAAGGGTCTTAAAAAGATTTGCAGTCATAAGAAAGAAGAACAGATGGTATAACAGCTTCATCTGGCAATGACTAACATATACATATGAGGCCTACTCGGGACTGATGCCTTTCTCCTCTAAGTAATTGAGCAGCTTCTTAACAGGACAGCTGGAAGGACTGCTGAGCCCACTTCCATTCTTCTGGACTCGGTGGCCTGGATCTGAAACAGAACAGCGGAGCTCATTTTCCTGGCATGACCAATTTTTTTTTCTCACAAAATCAAACAGAAAACAAGTAAAAAATAAGTATGGTAGTACAAAAGAAAAATTGTTTCTATGTTCCTTTTGCTTATTACAGTAAAAGGTAAGGTTTGTATATTCATGAAGCAGGAATAAATCAGAAGCTGCATTGATAGTGATGGAGAGAGAAGACGGACATGAATACTCCTTTAGCAGAGAAAGAATAGTTCTTGCAGCATCTGAGGGAAGTCATTCTCTTGTAAGTGCCAAAGGTAAACCTAGTAAAGTTATTTTGACTAAAGACACTGATACACAGATTCATGAGGGATTGAATCAATACTGTAAATCTTGGTACTGATCATGGTACATAGCTGACACTGAGAATTGGTGCCAGCACTGAAGATTTCCACGTATGCAAACCCTAGGATGTTCTGTGACTTCATATTAAAATCATCTCAATATTAGTGTACAGCTAGCAAGTGAGCTCTAATATGAGGGTCCCTATATGCCTCAAAAGAAGCTGGTTCAAGCATGGAGCTAAGTTCTCAAAGAGTGGAAGAAAAGCAGTGGAGGCGTGTTTTTATTTTTGTAGATCTAGATTAGAAATATGCCTTTATATACCAGGATGTTGCTGGTACCTTTTTGACAGAGAGGAAGCTCTGGGAGTTAAAATGCTGAGACGTGTTCCAGGGAAGGAGCATAACTATAAAATCTAATGAACAGATACAGTCAAGGTACATTTAGAAGACGACTGTTCAAGGACAGGTGGAAACTTAGATTCAAAGCAGGTCTCAGTCACTTTTCTAATAGAAGAAAAAAACTCTAAACCAAACAAACCATAAAATAGAAACAAAAACCTTTCGGGGGAGGGGGGGCAAAATAGAACAACATTAATACTCTGCAAAAGACACTGAGAAGGCAAGTTATTGCATTAACCTGTCAAACCTTGACGAGAGACCTACCTTGTCAATTGAAAACAAGAGTTAGGAACAGAGAAGGGGGACAGTTTTCAACCTATGTAAATTGCTTAAAGGGTATTTCTGTACAAGGTTCTCCAAAGGCTAAGGCAGAAGTCATAAATATCCTGCCAGTGCAAGTATCCCTTAGTTATATCAGAGGTTTCCTAAAGCAGCCACCAAATGAAAGTGGAAGTGGTCAAAGCTTTTTAGCAGATCCTCACTGTAATCACTGCTACAATACTTAATTGTTGTTCTTTATATCTTATTTTGTATTTATCATGTAGTACCTCAGCGTTTTATACACACTAGTGAATTCATCAGATGTACCTGAACTGCTCCTTAAAAAAAGCTGTCTTTTTTAAACCAAAAATTCTAGAATTTTTTTGTTTTGCTTTGCTTTGCTTTGTTTTATTTTGTTTTGGTGTTTTTTGTTTTTTTTTTTTTTAACAGTTACCAGTTAAAAATCCACTTAACCTGTTTCATTGTGAAATCTCACACAGAATTATGGATGTAGACCTGAGGGGAAAATTGCCAATGTAGGGACATATGCGGGCAATGGGAAACTGGAAGAAATAGGAGGTATGAGAATATCCTTAACCAGTACTGCTGCTGAACATGGTTTGTCATAAAACCACAGCCCGACTTGCTCGGTCACTGGACCTGGCCTAATTGAAAAACCAAAGCAATTCAGACTCTCCTGCAGAGATTTGCTCAACCATCAGTCTTTTACAATCACCAGCCTGACTGCCATGTGCAACATTCCTGCCTTTCCTCTACCTAAGGCAGACAATACCACAGCCCTCCTGTGGACAACGAAGACTGGATGAAGTTGTCCTATATGTCAGCTGTGATTTGTGGAGCTAGCATGATTCCTACTCTCTGTCTTGAGAGCTAGGTGTTCACCTAACTACATACTGTCTGGCTTTCTCAAGGACGCAAAGCTCACAAAGCATTTTAAACCACTCTGTGAAAGGGAAGTATCCCACCACGGGGGCTTTCTAGATGTGGGTTAATTTGCTTCTGAGACCATCACAAATTCTCTTTCCCATTCAGCTTCCCTGAGTGCAAGATATTTATAATCTTAGCATGTATATCTTGGGGAGAAACACTGCCAAGTTTTTCAACCAAGCCATTAGGCTATGTATCTGAAGTGTACGGTACCTCACACTGAACTAAACAGTAAGGGGTCTGAGTGATCAGAGAGCTGAGAGACAGAAGGTGCAATGATATATTTGTGCACCAGGGATCAGATGCCTGACAGTGACAAGGCAAAGAATTGGAAACAAGTTTCCCTGTGGGTCCTGGCATTTTCCAGACGTAAAGGTGACACATACTCAGCCTAGGCTTGGGAATATGGATTTATATAGTGCAGAAAAACACATCTGCTGCACATGTAGTCCTCTAGCTTTGGATTAAACATTGAGAGGGGCAGGGAGAGGGAAATTTGTTGTCCCCAGGTGGTTCTTCTAATGAAAGATAATTTTGCCACTGAAGACGAGGGAGAGTTAGAACAGCTCCAAAACTTGTCCTAAAACCTAACTTCACCCAGGTAGTCTATATGCAAGTTGGAAAGAAAAATGTGTACAAGAATGTCAGTGAAAGTAAAAGAAATAAAACTTTCTACTTTGGCAGATCCATGCCACCTGAATGAAGATTGTTTGACATGAATGCCAAACAGTGGAAAAAAATATTCTTCCAGAGCAAAGTGAATAGCTCAGTAAGCAAATGAACACTTTGGGTTTTTTCTTTGTCCTATGATGAGAACAAAGAAAGTTCACCTTCTGTGTCCCATCTCTTGTGACCGCATGCCTGTACAGGGTTCAAAGTTGTCCAGTTTTGAGCTAGATCTACCTAATGTCTATTACATTTTCCTTAAAATATAAATAGACATCTTTAACTTTCAAGTAGAGGAAACTCAAAATGAGTTGGCAAAATGCAATGGAAAAAAAAAAAGGGCTTTTAATTCAGTCTTCCACTTTTTACTCTGTCTGCAGGGAAGGTCCTTGCTATCAAGGCTTTTGGATAATGTATCAGTTGTCTGAGTAACGGAAAACTCAGTAATTCATTTCTGGTCCTTAGGAATTTTTCTTTCTGTGCCAAGGTCCAACTCCTTGCACCCCTCTTTTCTCAGTGGGTTCTCTGCCTGGGCTGCAAGCTCCTAGTAGCTTGTTATGACCTTGTCTTTACTGCTTGCCAGGATGGAAAGCCCACAGCCTTCTGCAGGGGTAGGCCCAGTAACTCCACAGGGAAGAGGCAGACTCCTCCCACCTGACCCACTCGTTCTCTCCTTGAACCAACATATATATCCTTAAGAACAACCCTATAAAACAGACCAAGTAGGTTAGTGAAAAACAGCCTTAATAGCCTTCAATCTGCAATTATTTCCTGCTGTGTCCTCAATCAACAGTAATAATGGACATGAATCTGAAGAAAACATCTGCACCAGAACACCTCCATAATTTATACAAGCTAAAACACTTACACTTAGTGCTAGCCCTTTTCTATCTACGGAACGCATGGAGCCAAATGAGCCAAATGTCCTCAGGCTTCAGGAAAGTTTGCATTTGTAGCTGAACTTCATGGCTTATATCCAGCTCTGATTAGCAGCCAGACTTTCTGTGTTGGCCCCTCACAGATGATGTGTTGCAAAAGCGTCATTGAGATATTGCTTCTTCCTCACTTTCTCCAAGTATTTTTGGTTCAGTCTTTATATGTCATCACAGCTGGCCACTTTCCTTATAGTTTTGGAGGCAGATATACCTTGGAGGCAGATGTACATTCAGATTGCTTGGCAGCAGAGGGTGTATTGCTGGAGCCAGGAGAACAAGATTAGAAGGTGAGATAAACATATGTTTTTATCTCTCAAATAAAGATTGGCTTCTGTAGTACTTTAACTCTGAAACTTCGGAGCCTCCAAAGGGCCTCGGAGCTATGAATTTATAGGAAAGGGAGCTCTTTTCTCTCAAGTTAAAACATCAGGTACTTTCTACCATTTTTAGTACTTATTATAAATCAAACAGAAATGTGAAACTTGTTTTTATCACTCAACACAAAGACCATTTGGGACAAGTTACAGGTGGGAATTTTGATCAGTGGTTATTGATCAATAAAAGGGAAAGTGATTAGTAGTCTGAGAAAGTACATAGTAACAGGGTAGAAAGGTCCTAGAGAACATGTAGGAATAATACAGACTTTATTTCACAAACCTCCTGAGTGACTTTGGAAAAGTGACAGACTGATATTAATGCTCTGCTGAGTTCAACATGTGATTTTCCATTAATTACAAGAGAACAAAGAAGGAAGCTTTAATCTTGCAACATTTGTGTTTCTCTGTATAAAACAGGTGTAGAATAATTTACCTTTATGAATAAGTTTGCATATGACATGTTTTAAGATGCTTAAGTGGGAGCAACTATACCTATATATATACTATGCAACCCATAAACTATACATAGGGTCATCTGCATCTATTTCATAACATAAACATACATACACACTTGTCTTTGCAGTCAAGGTGATGAAACAGCTTTTTCTTTACACAGCTTCCTTCTACAATGCTAAAAAGGCTATATTTAAAAGGCTATATCAGTTGCTCAACATGTGTAGGTAACGTATTTTGACCCACTTCTAAATTTAAGTAGAAGTAGTGAGCTGCATTCTTTCTTTTCTCAACATATTGCTTCTGAAAAAAGTGTTGCTTTTGCTCCTGTTTGGGATCAAATAAGCTTTTGAAGCCCCAAAAGCATCTTTGAAAACAAATTTAAAATATTTTTATACTTCAGAATGCTCCAATATTTTTTAAATGGCTGTGGCTGTATTGCTAACACTGAAATAAGAAACAATCTTATGAAAATCAAAACAGATTAAATCACCTCAGTGCGAATACTTTATGTTCAATCTGCAGGTAAAGCAGTAAAGAGTTAGAATGCTTTTCTAACTTGCATCCATCAATGTATTTAACTTCTTTTAGTATTAATCATACAAGTGCTCTGACTGATTTCCATTGAACTATTCTAAATATGAAGTAGTTTGCTAGTGACTGAACTTACTGCTTTGCAGGAACATATGGAACCATAAGGATTTGTAAATATTCTCTTCTCCCTAGCACAGGAACAAAAGAGAAAGTCAGACAAAAGGACAATGGACTCAATGGACAAACTATGCCATTTCAGAAAGCTATAATTCTTATAAATGTCAGTATACACTTAAAGTTTACAAAGCTATTAATGATCTGGTGCAGGAAATATGATAAAGAAAAAAAGGTAGACTGACTCTCTTGATGTTAGTTTTACGTGACACGCGTTACTTGAATAGCTGAGTGGCTATCATTCGACATGTGAAATGTTAAAGTCACGCACAGTCGTCCAAAAATTAATTATTTAGTTGCAAGCTGGTGAGTACATTTTTGAAAAACTCTCCTGAGAAAATTTACCTACAAAGTTAAGAAATCATGAGTGGCATATCAGTTTCTATAGATTTCCTCCCTGCACTTGCAAGAAAGGGAAATAAGTGGGTTTATGATATAATACTGGCCAACTTTGGCCCTGCAAAGAGAAGTGCTGTAAAAGAACTAGTCAAAGTGCATATGAAAGGTGTTGTGCTGGGTGTTTAGAAATTTTTGTATTAGAAAAAAAAATCTACTTTGATCTAGGCTATGCCGTCTTTAAGGCAACTCTGCTTAGTGTTCGCCACAAATAAGTTCTTGTCCCAGGATTTAGAAAAAACATACAAACCTACAAAAACATCACTCTGTGAATGGGTTCTTGAAGCAGTAAAGTGTGCCTTAAGGCTCTGTAGAATAAAGGATTTAAAATTTAAGGTTCAGCCTCAAGCATTATTGTCCTTGATAGAACAGCAGGAGGTAAGGACTGCAGGCAAAATTATCATAGCCTGAAGCCAACCCAGCTGCAACAGGAGAGGGAAGCAGGAGCCAGACAACCCCACAGAATCAGAAGCCAGCAGCTGAACAGTAGCATGAAAAGCTGAACCCAGCCAAAACTGGAACCACTGTATTATCAGCAATTGGAATTTGGGTTTACAGTAAGGCATTGTTTGATCTGTGAAGAAGAGATGACATAACTGCGTTTTGTGCATTAGACTCACCAGGAACTGAACGCTGCAAAGAATTGAAAGAAGAGTCATTTTCCGCTAACATTCAATCAGAAATAATTAAGACTTGCAAATAACAACAATGAAAAGCGGTGTTATAAAGGCATGATTAAGTTACAAGATCCAGTAATCCAAAGGTTGGACCAAAAGCACTCAGAAGTTTGGCCAGCCTTTTTCTAATCCCTTGTGTTCATATGTTATGAGATGACCATTAATTGCACACTCATTATTTTCTGGATAGGAACCCTTCCTCATTGTAGTGCACAAAATGGATGATGTTCACTGAGCAAATGTTCAGAATTGTCTAATTTTGCCAAGAAATGTTTTTCCTGATCTTATTCCTCTGTTCTTCAAGATAACCTAATTGGTTTGGCAAAGCTTTTAAAAAAAAACCATGCAAATGAAAACAAACAACAAACCAAAATGCAGCAGCCAGAGGCAGTTACCCAGCCTGGAAAAGCATAGTTGAACCCGTTAAAGTTTTTCAAACTTCTTAGTAATTTTTAGAAGTTTCTTATAATAAGCAATAATGAGTCCCAGTAATAGGTAATGTTAGTACCCACATCTATATACAGTCTTTGAACTTACAGTAGATAGCCCATGATAACATCAGAAGATTCACATTGGAAGGTTGCAGGTGATTTGTTTTAGATAGAATTATAGAATCATCATAGAATGTTTTGGGTTGGAAGGGACCCCTAGAGGTTATCTAGTCCAACCCCCCTGCAGTCAGCAGGGACACTGCTAACTAGATCAGGTTGCTCAGAGCCCCATCCAACCTGGCCTTGAATGTTTCCAGGGACGGGGCCTCCACTACCTCTCTGGGCAACCCCTTCC